>NC_056750.1:605571236-605578736 GCF_019279795.1 Protopterus annectens | reverse complement strand
ATAACACTTATACTGTACTGTAACATTACATTTACTCCATCCAACTTGGATGGAGTCATTTTTATAAAAACATACAATTCCTTTTTGTGTCACAGGCAAATACAGTTCTACCTTATCTTGTGCTTTAATAGCAACTGTATCAAAAACCAGATTTTCCCAGGTCTCATTGACCCCTAGGGGGATAGCAGTCATTAATAAACCCCTGTATGCTGTTGGTATGGCCGTACAGACCCAGCAGTTCGAAACATTGAAAGTCTCTGCGTACACACATGTAATTGCCTGATAAGTGTTAAAGTTCGGATGTCAGTCTATGTTTGGTTCATTACGTCTAATTAGTTCAACCTTTGTGGCAGGAAAAAAGTATGGCCACAGCAAAAAGAACAGTGTGATCAATATTGCAATAAAAACAATCATACAAGTTTTCTGAAGTTGTCAGTGTCTCTACTCACTCTGTATCTGGCCATTTTGTTCTTGTTGTGCAACAGTAACGACATTTTTGTCCAGTTCAAAGTTTTTAACCAGTTTACAGTGCGTCAAATGAATCCAGGAAGCTCGTTCTGCAATCTTGACTGCAGTAGGTGTCGACAGTAGTACCTGGTATGGACCTTCCCACTTCGGAGAGCTCCAATTCTTCCGTTTCACAATCTTCACCCAGACCCAGGTGCCTGGGGCTACTGGTGCTTCCAATTTCGATTGCTCTTTATCTGAAACAGAATTTAACTGCAAAAGTTTGTTATTCAAAAATCTCCTCATATATCCTGCAAGTGAACTGTCAGCCTCCTGCTCTGTAGACATGAGAGGTTTCCACTGAGGTGTATAATATGCCCTCCCAAACAAAGTTTCAAAAGGAGTTAATCCTTTTACATTTGGAACAGTTCTCATACTCAACAGTGCTAAAGGCAAACATTGCACCCAGTTTTTCTGTGTCTCTTCTATCAACTTCCTAAGTTTATTTTTCAATTCCCCATTGTGCTTCTCTACTAGCCCTGCAGACTGAGGGTGGTACGCACAGTAGTTCTTTAACGATATCCCAAAATAACGACCGAGTTGCTGGACTGTTTGGTTCACGAAATGTGTCCCGTTATCACTATAAATCTTTTCCGGTATATCAAATCTAGGTATAATTTCTTTAACGAGGACCTTTGCAACAGCAGCTGCATCTGAATGTTTGGTCGGAAACGCTTCTACCCATTTGGAAAACATGTCTATAATGACAAGGCAATATTTCTTATTCTCAAATTTATTCAATTCTATGAAATCCATACAGATAGTATGGAACGGATATGGTGGTGTAGGAAAATTCCCTCGCTTAGGCTTCAACGCCCCTTGTGCATGATGCTTGTTACAAACATGGCATGTTGCACAAAAATTTTTGCATAGTTTGTAAACCCATAGGTTGTAAACACTCGATTCACTAACTGTACCATCCCCCCTGTTGAGACATGGCTCTGCCCATGGCTCAACAACGTTGCATATCTAAACAAATTAGATGGCAAAATTGGTTTCTTTTCCTTGGAGATGTACAGTCCCTTCTCGAGGATTGCTCCTCGTTTTACCCACTTTTGTTTCTCAATATTTGTAGTAAGTGTCTGCATTGTTTTTAACATTTCTAAATCTAAAATCTCTGAGGGTTGTAATTCCTCACTCAAAAGAAAAGTTTCTGTGGCTGAGGCTGCCTGCTTCGCAGCTGTATCAGCCCGTGCATTACCTTTTGAAATTCTATCCTGTTTCGTATGAGCTACGCATTTGCAAATAGCTACTTTTTCGGGTAACTGAATTGAATCTAACAAGTCTAAAATAAGTTGCGCATGGTTAATCGGTTTACCAGTAGATGTTATCATTCCTCTATTTTTCCACTGTTGTGCAAAAACAAGTACAGTAGAAAAAGCATACTGACTGTCAGTATAAATGTTCACTTTCTTACCTTTTGCTAAGGTACATGCCCTTGTTAAGGCAATCAATTTTGCTGCTTGTGCAGATAAGTTGTGTGGTAAAGATTTTGCTTCTAAAGTTTCAGTATCAGAAATGACTGCATACCCCACTAGGTTCTGTCCTGTAGGACCCCTCCTGCACGAGCCGTCCACATAGCATGTCACTTCGGCATCATCCAAGGGAACATCCATAAGATCTTGTCTTGGTAATGTCTTTTGTTCAATCTCCTGCAGGCAGCAGTGTGGTTTGCCATCTGCAGGGGTTGTAAGCAAAGTTGATGGATTCAAAGTCGTACATCGTTCAATTGTCATATGAGGTTGGCTCAACAGTATGGTCATACAGGAAAGATGCCTAGCTGGAGAAAGATATGCTACTTTTTCTTGCAGTAAAATAATTGCGACTGCGTGAGGCACTCACAATGTGAGAGGGTGGAATAACACTACTGAGGCTGAAGCCTGTACTGCCATTGCAGCTGCAACTACTGCTTGTACACAGTGGGGCAGGGATCGCGCCACTGGGTCTAACTGTGATGAATAGTAAGCTATGGGGCATTGTTTGTCCCCATGTTGCTGTGTTAATACTGATATCATATAACCTTGCTTACAATCTACAGTTTGAATAAACTGCTTGCTATAGTTTGGTAATCCTAAAACTAAGGATGATGCTATCAATTGTTTCAGCTTACAGAAAGCTGCTTCTGCTTCAGGTGTCCATTGTAATAAATCTTGTGCTGCCATCGGCTTCTTAAATATTAAGTCAGCCAGTGGAGCAGATTCCAAAGCATAGTTCGGTTTCCAACTCTGACAAAAATTAGTAGTTCCCAGGAAGGACATCATTTCCTTCTTGGTAGTTGGTCTAGGTGCTTGTAAAATCGCTGTTTTTCTGTCTTCATCTAATATTCTACCCTCTTTGCATATCACATATCCCAAGTATTTAACTTGTTTTCTCCAAAGCTGTAACTTGTCTTTGTTTACTTTGTGACCTTGGGTAGCTAAAAATTGTAATAAAGCTATCGTGTCTTCTTTGCATTCTTGCTGGGTGGGGGCTACCAGCAGAATGTCATCTACATAAAGTAGAATCTGACTACCTTTCGGTGGGATAAATCCCGCCAGGTTGCTTGCCATTTCCTGTGCAAATATTGTTGGACTTTCACAATATCCCTGTGGTAATCTGGTATATGTGTACTGCTTTCCCTGAAATGTAAATGCAAACCAATATTGGCTGTCAGGGTATATCGGTATCGTGAAAAATGCATTACTAATGTCTACCACTGAAAAATATTTTTGTTCTGGCTTTAAATCATTCAGTAAGGTGTGTGGATCTGGAACCGTTGGTGCCCTGGGTATAACTGCATTATTTACTGTTTCTAAGTGTTGAACCATACGCCATTCCCCGTTTGCTTTCTTTACAGGAAATAAAGGTGTATTACATGGTGAATCAGGAGATTCTATTAAGACTCCTTCCTTGAATAAGGCTGCTATGATAGGTTTGATTCCTACCTCTGCATCTTTTCTCAAGGGATACTGTCTTTTCTGGGGTGTAAAAGCTGACTTTGGCGTTATGGTAACTGGTCCTGATGTTCGTATTAGTCCTACATCTGATTTCCCTGCTGACCAGAGAATGTCTGGTATGTCCCGCAAGGCTTTTTCCTCTTCTTCCAATAAGAGTAATACTCAGCTATTCTCACTGGCCTGTGAGTGCACAGCTGGGTGTGTCTGTGCGATCCAATTTAACTTTTGTTTCTGTACTCCCTGTTCAGAGAGCTCTAATTCTGTCTGCTTTTCCCACCTTGTGACTTTTTCATCTAAGTCTGCCCATTTTAAAGTTTTGTTCTTAGTCAAACTAACATGGGGCAGCTGATTAGATTTGTAAAGTGCTAAAAATTCCTGGGGCAATGAACAGCTTGCTACACTGTTCCCTTGTGTATCTCAGTACAAGTTTCGCAATACTAGCCTGTTTGCATGGTTCTGAATCAATTCTTGTTCATAATCTTTATCAGGTCCTGATCTGTTACAGTAGTATAGAGTACAATGCAACAAATGCTGTTTGTCAATGTCGAGGGAGGGGAACTTGCTGATGGCTACGTTCATCAGTCCTTCGGTTACTGCCCCCGGACCAGTCGCAACCAAGTCCTGGCTGTACCAATAATATATTTCACCCTCCGGTCGCACTACAAAAGTGTCCATTTGTCACTGTGCTTCCATACCCTGCATGGTTGGAACTACGGCTATGCCAAATATCTGCATCAAATCTCTACCCAAAAGATTCACTGGGCATTTTGCAGAAACTACAATTTTACTTTTCTGAGTCATCCCTGAAACGAGGTCTATTATTGTTATATCACGGGAGAGTGGCTCCTGGTACTGCTGTCCATTAGCTGCTTTCACTAGTATATAATCTGGTGATTCTGTATCTTCCGGTAATTTGGAAGGGTGTATCAGGGTTCGTGAAGGCCCTGAGTCACACAAAAATTTAACTTGCCTCCCCTCTACCAGAAGCATCACTTCCGGTTTCATGTCTGCTAAGTAAAGCTCTAAGCTCAAAAGAGCTAGGTCTAAAATTTCATTTTCTTCTATGTCTGTGTATTCATATACATCCTGTACCCCTTGTGTCACATCCTCTTCTCCTGCTATCACGTTTACACTTACCTTTCCCTGCTCAGTCTCTTCTAATGATTCCTGACTATCATATTGTCATTCCTCATCCTCCTTATTTTCTGTAGTTGCCTTCTTGTTTAGCCTGTAATCCCTTGCTAAATGTCCTTTTTTCCCGCACTTAAAACACTCACCCTTTTTCTCTCTCCTCGAAATCTTCTGATCGTTTGTCAGATTGTTTATTTCCCTGGGTATTTTTCTTACCCTTTTTCCCAGTTTTTACTACAAATACTTCTGACCCATCTTCTGCTGAAAATACTTGAGTTTTCTTTTTCTTTTTACTATTAAAATGTCTTTCTGCATGTCTAGCATATTCAAGTAATGACTGTAATCTACTTGTTCGATGATCTACCATATGCTTCGTAATAAAGCTACTAATGGGAGTTATACTACCCTTCAAGAATGTGTTCTTTAACTGTTGTTCATATGAGGAATCATGTGTCTGGTTTTCTGGTATCTGCATTCCGCAGTGATTATTAAAACACTCTAACAGTCTAGCATAATATATCTATCAACTGTTTCACCTTCCTGTTGAATGCATTGATTAATGCAAGTCCAATCAGCCCTAGGCTTCCATTTTTCAGAGATTCGGTCTGTCAGACCTTTCACTCTGCCATCCAGTTCTGCATTAGTATGTGGGAGTGGTCTAAGTTGTGCGTCACGAGGATTCCAGTCGCCACTAATCATGTGCCAATCTGGACCCACAATTTGTCTAACTACTTTTTCTACTTCCTCTCCATTTAGATGGTAACTTAATCTCATGCCCTGTAAGTCTTCTAAAAAATTTCTAAAGTTCACTTTTGGGTGGGGAATACCTTCTGTGGCTTTCCGGACATCTTCCAGTGTCCACGGTCTATAAACTAAAAGTGTCGGATCTTGTCCTGCCTGAGGATTTGGTACTTCTATGAGTGGACATATCTCTTCTTCACTCATAGCTTGTGATGCGCTATTTAATTCATTTAATTCAATTTCCCTCCTCAAGTCGCGTGTTCGAGACCTAGTCTTGATGGGATCCCTGACAAATGGTTGTGCTATTGCAGGGACTGCTGGGTATAGCGGAGGTGGATCAGCTCATCCACTCGCTTCATAATCTGGTAACGGAAGTGGAGGGGGCGAAAGAGGGGCCATTGCTATTACTAAATTATTGTCTTCTTTGTCTAAAAACATTGTTTTCGAATTTTTAATTCTTTGCTCCCTACGATTTGCTTCCTCAAGCCACCTGTGTGCCTGAGGGACTCCTAATTGTCTCTGCTTTTTTAGTTGACCTTTCACGTCTATTTTTAACTGTTTTACAAGTTTCATAAGTGCAAGTTTATCTAAATTACCCTCGAATTTATACTTATCAACCCATTTGGTGTAATATCTAACATTATCGGCACGCTGTATTTGCATATACTTCGCTTCTTCAGTTAGGGGCGTGTCCCGGGAACTTTTTGTGCACTGATTTCCCACTGGTGTGTTAGCTAAGCTGTAAATTGTTACGTAACCCTTTCTATCACGTTTGTCCACAAATCTATACCTTTTCACAGTTTATCTAGAATAACTGTCTACCTATTCTGTTTCCTTGATCTATGACAAAGAACAGTAACCCCTTTTTCTGTCTCTAATCTGCATATACAAATTTATCTGACATAAAAAACAGTTCTGTACCTAGTCCCTGATCTTAAAACAGAAATAAGGTAATTCCTCCTTACCTGACCCTCCGTGAGTTGATCCACCGGATCGTTGACTCGTCCTCCAATCCCAGATCAGAAACAGTGGCTGGCCTCTTTCGAACGACAATTCAGTCGGAGGTCTTTCAAAACAGAAGAGCCGATTTGGCCTCTTCTCTGTACGGATGCATGCCACCGAGCACAATTCTGACCTAGGTCCAGAGCGAGAGATACGTATTCCGGCTTGAAGGACCAATCTGTTAAAGGAAAAAATAGACTTTAAAAATTATCAAAACACGGTAGGTTAAGGTTAAGGCACTTTAATCTTGCAGCAAGGAGACAAAAACGTGCTAATACAGAGTTTGTCTAACCAGAAACAGGAAATGCATTCATTTTTATAGGTTATCAAATTAATCCTGTCCTACCATGCTGACGTAACAGATTAACACCTTTTCATCATCATCTGCTGACCATCTTTCCCATGATTTTCTGCTGATTTAAACAATTTTTATGTGAAACTTCCTGAGGAAAACAACATGGCCTTGGTTACTTTCAGTTAGATACTTGTTATGTTATATTCAAGATACTATGGCTAAATCAAGCACAATGCTAGCAGTTCATTTCTCTAATAATCCTTTGTCTACCTTATCTCTAAACTACTGCAGCTGCAGAGGTTCCCATCCTCTGAACAAGGCTGTTTGTCTAGAATCATTACATTTATATTGTTCATTCATATGCTTCTGACCTAGCAGATAAACACCTGCTTCTCAAGTACATTTCCACAAGGCATAAACAAGAATATTGCTGTGCTAGCAGTTACTAGGTCAGAGGGCAACTTGCAAGTTTCAGTAAGCATGCTGCAGTTTCAGAAAAGCATATTTTCAGTCTCATATGAAACTAAATTTGTATAAATCACAGTGCATGAAAAATAGAATGAAAAGCATATTAAAAACTCTTGATTATTAATTTGGCATTAAGCATACACACATTAATACATATTTTTCTAATATATATATATATATATATATATATATATATATATATATGTATATATATACATATATATATATATATATATATATATATATATATATATATGTGTGTGTGTATGTGTGTGTGTGTGCATATGTATATATATATATATATATATATATATATATATATATATATATATATATATATATATATATATATGTATGTGTGTGTGTGTGTGTATATATATATATATATATATATATATATATATTTATTTTTAATATATA
>NC_056750.1:605523763-605570736 GCF_019279795.1 Protopterus annectens | reverse complement strand
GTTCCATGTTTGTTGTCCTTCATCTCGCCTTCCTTCTTGCTATTTGGGTTCAGAGCCGATCCTCGGCTCCGACTCCCCGGACCCATCCAAGGTAGAGATATCCATTGGTTCCGCAGTCGAAGAAGCATCTTGCAGCATACCGGACTGCGAATGGGTCTCAGTAGAGGCCTGAGAATCTATAGAAGTGGGCATCAGGGGCTGCAAAGGAGCCTCACTGAGTACAGGTGGACTGGCGACTAGCTTAACGGAATCATTGTCGGCAGTTTTGGACCTATGCGGTCTGTCTTTATCTTTACTTTTTTTGGAAGCTCGGTAGTTGGATGGCTTAGCGATGCCATTTTGGAATACGAGAACTTGAGCGAAAGAATTTAGCAACAAAGATAGCCTGACGACAAACGGTTCGGGCGTTAAACAAGGCACAAAATCTACAGCGAGGGATGTTGTGGTCTGGACCTAAACACGTGATGCAGTAAGAATGAAAATCTCTGTGAGGTATTTGCTTTCCACAGGCAAGACAATTGTTAACTTTTTCTGACATCGGTTAGAGCAAGAAAAAAGGATCCCCAATGGGGTACTTAAATTTAGAAGACTTCAGGATTACAAACTCGAAAACGAAAATTTCAGGTAGCGGCCGACCGACACTTGCAAACTGTTTCTGCTTCGGGCTCCTCCTCGGCAAGAAAGACTGATGTAATGGCATCGGCTGCCTGTTTTATACCCCTGACTACATGACATCATGGAAGAAGCGACAGCATCCAATACAGAAATCCTAAGATTCTGGCATTCAGGCCGACTGAGGGCTACCTGCAGGCAGGATAACCCAAGTGTGATGACTGCAGCAGTGAAACATGAAGAACATCACATGTATGTAAAGGTGCAAACAATCAGCAAGAGAAAGAAGGGGAGACTAGGACTAACCAAATGGTATGGTACAAAGGAAACTCAGCCAGTGTGACCAATAAAAGGAATTCCTCTCAATTCTCCAGGAAGGGGAAGGAGGGTGGGACACAAGGAAGGAAGGCGAGATGAAGGACAACAAACATAGAACATTATGGTGAGTACATAACTTCTTTATGTTATGTTGTCCCTATCTCACCTTCGTTCTTGCTATTTGGGACTGCGTCCTCAGCACCTGTCTCTTGGGTGGCTCACTGGAAAAAAACTCTTCAGGACGGTGGAGCCAAAGGATGCCCTGTTCCGTGAGGCCACATCTACTTTGTAATGAGTGACAAAGGTATGAGGATTAGCCCATGTAGCTGCCGCACAGATCAAATCCAGAGGCAGTCTGGTTTGAAAAGCAATAGAGGTAGCCAAGGCCCTAGTTCAGTATCCTTTAATTTTCCCTGCAGGTTTTTTACTGCGCAAACTGTAGATGTAGATTATAATGTCTGAAAGCCACTTAGATAAAGTCACTTTTGAAACTGAGCAACCTTTCTTGTTCTCTGCAAAGGCTATGAACAATTGATTGATTGGATTTTCTGAAGTCCTTGGTCCTGTGTAAATAAAAACGTAACTGTCTATGAACGTCCAATTGATGGAGCTTACAATCTGCCTTGTTGCCATGATTGGGGAAGAATACAGGAAGCTCTATGGATTGATTCAAATTGTACTCTGAGCACACCTTGGGTAAGAAAGAGGGGTTGGTTCTAAAAGGAACTATCTCTGTAGAAAATCAAGGATGGGGGACAAACAGTTAAGACCTGTAATTCTGAAACCTTCCTAGCTGAGGTAATGGCAGTTAAGAAAAGGGTCTTCCATGACAGAAATTTCAGTGGACAAAAAGCAGATGGCGCAAAGGGAGAAAGAATCAGAACCTCTAACTAAATTAAGACCCCGGGGGGGAGGTTCTCTTATTGGAGGTCTTAAAAGAGTAGTACCTCTTAGGAATGCTTTACACAGCCTATGGGACATAATGTTGGAGCCCATTTCTCCCACATGGAAATTAAATATGGCAGCCAGGTGAACCCGAATAGTAGTCGCCGGTGCTCCTTGCTCAAAGGTTTCAGTAAGAAATTTGAGCATCTTTGAAATGGGTGCATGGTTGGACTCATTTGCGAAAAATCAAGCCTGCAACCTTCTGTTTCAGGGACCTATAGTGAGGCATCAGAAGAGCCTTGCTGAGCTTGTCCGCTATCACACTGGTTTTCCCCGGGATGTGCATTGCAATCAAAAAGCATTGGGAAGAGATCACCCATTTCCATACTTGTAGAGCCTCCTGACATAATGGATAAGACCTGGTTCAACCCTGTTTGTTGATGTACCATACTACCGACATGCTGTCTGTCTGAATTGCTATAGTCCTTGTAGGTACAGAGTCTGAAGTGCTTGCAACGCCAGAAGCACCGCTGTCATCTTTAGGACACTGATGTGCAAGTGGTACTCATATTCCTGCCAAGTCACTTGAACAGTTTGTCTCAGATAATCCCCCCCCACCGTATCTGGGAAGCGTCCGTGGTCATTATGGCGAATGGTTGGGGGGGGTTTAGAAACGGTCTGCCCATTGACACCAGAGGGGAATGAAGCCACCATGCTAAGTCCTTCTTGCAAGATTCCGTGATCCAAATATGATGTGACATTGGTAAATCCTGTTAAGGCCACTGAGCAAAAAGGAGGCACTGCAGAATTCTCATGTGGAAGCATGACATAGGGACCAGAGTAATTGCTGCAGCCATCAAACCCAGGATCTTGAGGACAAACCTTGCCAGGACTCTCTTGTTTGCCATGAGGACTGAAACTTGATGACGAATGGTTAACACCCCTTCTTGCGGCAGTTTTGTTATCATGGTCCTTGTGTCTATTTTGCCCCTATAAATGTAATAGACCAACAAGGCAGACTTTTCGTAGTTTATGGTGATGCCTAGTTGTGTACAAGTGTGAACAGTGGAGTCCCCTGCCTCGATGAGTTAATGCTTGGTGGTGGCAATAAGGACCCAGTCATCTAGATATGGAAACACCCAGAATCCTAGATGCCTCAGGTGAGCCATGACTACTGCCATGAATTTGGTGAACACCCTGGGGGCTGTGGTGAGACCAAAAGGGCAGAGCTCTGAACTGGTAATGACTGGCTCCCAGCCGGAAGCGTAGATACCTCCTGGATCGCCCCTCCATTTTTATGTGGTAGTACGCATCCTGGAGATCGATAGAGCACATACAATTGTCCTGATCCAAAAAGGGAAGAATGGACTACAGTGTTACCATCTGGAAGTTTGTTTTCTTGACTGATTTGTTCAGTTTGATGCGATCCAAAATGAGCCTCCAGTCCCCTGTCTTTTTTGTAACTAAAAAGAACCTTGAGTAAGTGCCGGATCTGATTTGGTCTGTGGGGACTTTTTGGATGGCTTTTTTTTTCTAGCAACCTTTGAACTTCTAGGTTTGCTTGATCCTGAAGACTGGGTGGAACATCTGGGTTTGACAGCTGTTTTCTTGTAAGGGGTGGTTGGAAGAAGGGAATTGTGTAACCCCTGAATATTATCGATAGTACCCATGTATCTTCCATGATTGTTTGCCAGGCTTTTGGGCACAAGGATAATCTACTCCCGACTGTCTCCAGAGGAGGACAGTCGGGCCTCCTTTCAGGAGTGCTGGAAGGGCCTGCCGAAGAAAATGTCTGTCGGCCTGATTCTGTGGACCCCCCACCCCGCCGCGAGATCGGCGTCTCCAGTTATTTCCCCTTCTGCCCCTGGAGGAAAAATCTGTGTGTGTGCCAGGCAAAACTCCCTGAGATTTCCAGAACCACGTCTTCCCACTCTTCTGACCTTTGGGGTAAGGGCTAGAGGGAGCAAGAAAACATACCCCCCACAGAAGAGAGAGTTTTGCCATCCTGTTCACACCTGGTAAGAGTCTCTTTTACCTGAAGACCGAACAACGACAAGCCATCAAAGGGGGTGTTGGTAAAGGAGGACTTGAAGTGCCCCACAAATTGACAAAGGTACATCCAGGAGTGTCTACACAAGGCAACTCCTGTACCTGCTACCCTACTCGCTCCATCTGCTGCTTAAGAGATCAGCCGGATGGAGGAATTAAATACACAAGTCAAGGTTGCAAGCTGCAAAGCTTACTTGCCCGCAGCTCTTTCAGCTGTAGGATCCTATAGGGTATCTCCCAACTCCTTTAGGAGATCCCTCTGAAGGCACGTAAAGTGGGACAAATAATTCAGCAACCTAAGGGTAAAGGCCGCAGAAAAAAACATACACTTCCCATACCTGTCCATCGTATGGGACTCTCTGTTCGGTGGATGTACAGAAGTTTCCGCTTGTTCTTTCTTGGTGGCTGCTGCTACCACTGTAGCATCAACAGCCACACGCTTTGATAGAAAAAGCTTATCATCTGAAGCAGTTATGAATTCATTAGGCCTCCTTGGAACTGGTTCCATAGTCTATGGAGAGCTCCACGCCTTCAGACTCACTAGGGCCAGGAGCGGGTTGAAAGGTGTAGACACCCAAGAGATGGAGGGTTGGGAACCAAATGCATCCAGGTATACAGACTCATCCGCAGAAGAGGCAAGGGATTTCCTGCCACCCCTCTGTCTAAGGATTTCCAGGATGTCTGAAAAAGAGACATCCTCAGAGAGGGACTGCGGGGACCCTTCCGAGTCCACCAAGTCCATGTCTGAAGTGAGGGACTCAGGGGAGTTCAAATGCTTTCTCTTGCATTTTTTTTTTCAGAGGGACCTCCTCTGAGGGGTGCTCTGTGAGGTTTCGGAAGAGGTGGGGTCACCCAATGGGGCATCCTGGAGCATGGGTTCCCTACACTTGGGGGGAGGTTGTGATGCAGACACCAGCACTGAAGGAGAAGGAGCCAATGGACCAGAGGGTAGAGCGGTCTCAGAGGATAGCATGCTCCTCATCACCTACAAGGCACCGCTTTCCTTGCCCAAAAGAGTCCCCGGCTCTGAAGGGACCGGGGATCTCCTCCAAACAGAGGGGCGATGGCTCTAAGGCCAATGCAGGAGCCAAGCTCACCTGAGCCGAAGCTCCGAGAGGGAAAGCGGAGTCAGACAAGGGTCAGATGCCACTCTCCCCTCAGAGCCGATGAGAGCATCAGCCGCCAGATCCCTTGATAGACTGAGATAACGAGGAGATCAGAGCGGTAGTAGGAACCAAAAGACTGGTCGTAGTCGGAACCGACGGTTCGACCATGACTTCCATGCACTTCAGCTCTGAACTCAAGGGAGTCGAAGGAGGAATCGATAATGGTGTGGGTTGGACTCTGGGCTTGATAATAATTTAGCTAATGCTGGTGTCTTGAGAAGCCTCTTCACCACCCTCTCCACATCATCATTATCCGAAAGACTCCTGGATGACCATGAGGAATGGGTGGAAGACCGATGATTGACTGCCACAGACTGTAGAAGCGGAGACTGTTGAACAGTTCCAGAGAGGGAGATCTGGTTCTCTTGTGAGTCCTGACTGGCTCTGAGACTACTGATGGAGCCGCCAGAGAAGGAGCTTTGTTAGAACCAACACTTGGATCCGACAAACTCGAAGTTTTGTCCTTTGCTTTGGATGGCTCCAAAATCAGGGCCGACAAGGACGATGGCATAATGGACTTCTCTCCTGCTTTTTGACTGCCTGAGTACCCTCAGACGAAGCATCAAAGGGGCTCTTCAATAAGCCTCGCAGAATCAACTTATTTTTTTCTCTCCTGCAGGACCTGAGAACTAAAGCCATGACATATAGAGCACGAGTCCTGTAGGTGGACAGCCCCTAAGCAATAAACATAACTCATGTGCCCGTCCGTAAGGGACATCTTTTGGCAACTGGAGTCACACTTTTTAAAACCCGAAGGTTTTGTCCCTTTGGTGGAATCCTTAAACATGCTATCAACTAAGTATACCAAGGAAAAGGACAGTAGCAAAGTACACTAAGAAAAAAGACAGTAACAATAAAACTGCTATCACTATAAACTATAACTTTTTTTTTTTAAAAGAGGAAGGATGGAAGGGGAAGAGCCAAAACTAAAAACGGCTAACTCCTGCAACCAAGTTGAGCATCTAACTTAAATGGCTGCTCCTGTAAAAGTAAATAAGAGAGAGAAGAGAAAAAAAGGTGCCCTTTAAGTAAAACACAGGGCTGAAAGGACAAGAACCCTCTACTATAAAAAAGGGTTCACAAGGACAAGGAAGGCCTAAAGAAAAACGGCCACAATATCACAAAAACAGCAGCGGAAAGATATGAAAAGGTGCAAACCTAAAGAGAAAACACTTGACACACTATAAATTTCAGAAAACTAACACTATGTTGTCTAAAGTTAGACATTAGTAAAAAAGAAAAATACTTAGCCTGAGCCAGTATGAGCAATCTCAAAGCTGCATGCTTCAAATGAGATCTGGGTAACTACCGCTAGGCATGTTGGGATAGGGGCTAGCCACGAGCCAGTAAAAGCTCTCGAGCTATAGTATACGGCTGAGTCAGACCCGAGGATCTGTCCAAACCCAAACAGCAAGAACGAAGGTGAGATAGGGACAACATAACATGTAAAATTACAAATACATTTAAATACAAGTTACCTCCAAACAAATCAAGGCTATCATATGCCATGCAAAATAGATGAATATTCAAATGACCTCTGAAGGCCCACACACGAGTTTTCCAAAACCACTAAGGCAAACAATTCCACAAATTTGGGCCACTACTGAAAAAGTGCAAAGGTTGACCAAGGTTAGATGAGCCCTGAGAATCTCTAGTAGCTCCACAGTAGTGCAGTAGATGCTTCTTGACAGTCAGTGATGTCTAATCAGGCCCTTTAAATAGGTAGACATACTAAACAAGTGCCAATATCTTACATACAAAATCAGCAAATGTTATAACGATAAAGACCTGAAGAGATCAGTGCATGTGTTGTGCTACTCAAGAGACTTTATGGGAGAAGGTGCCTACTTCTGATGATTTTCTTCACATGCAAAATGAAAACACTTGCCATTGCTTAGACCACATCACATAGTGAAAGCTCACAGTTAACTACCACCTCAAATCATACAGCCTATCAACTCAAGAAGGGCATTTGCATCACAGACTGAACCACCAAGACCTCACCTTAGCAGGATTTAAATTTCAACCTGTTATTTGTAATCCAGTTTAGGATATCTAAAATAAAACAATCTAAACCACCACTGACAGTTTCAGGAAAGGAGTCAAAAAAGAGAGGCAAAGCTCAGTATCATCACTCCAGCTGTGCTAATTCACGCCATGTCCTCAATTGATATTGCCAAGAGAAAGCATGCACACACTGAATGACAAAAGTCTCTGTACCAAACTCTATGGAATACCACTGCATAAAGCAAGAGTCTCTACTATACACAACCATCTGGGTCCTACTGGCTAGGCCAAGAAAGTAGTACTCTATCAAAACCACTACAAGTTCACAGGTGGTAAAGAAAAATGTAATGGTACAGTGGAAGATAGCCAGTCCTGCATTACTGTTCCTATTTTATTACATCTACTGTTATGATGTGTACACTCACACAGCTATGCTATGTCGATCAGTCTGGCAGTTGATACACAGTCTTGCAGTTAAGGCAGAGGACTAAGATTATGTCGTGCTAGTGAGCTGCTTCCTGTCCCAAGGGTACAGGGTTTGAATCTTTCCAACTTCAATTTACTTACCTTGAGCTAGTCACTTAACCAGATGGTGTTTTACCCATGAAACTATTATAGCCATCACAGCTTCAGGAATGATACAATCTTATGACGGAATACCAAGTCAAGCAGTGCAGAGTCCACTTCCAGGAAGAAGTGAATGGTTTACAGCATACTCTGCAAGAAACGTTTTACCACACTTGATATGTATGCAATAAGGCATAAGGGGTGTGTGCATAGCACAGACATTACTGCCCACCTAAATATGTTGCAAGTCATAAGTCCAAAGGGCCAGTGTATTACAATCTTTGAATGTGTATTAGTATCTGTACCATGCATATACCCCAATCACCTTGCTGCACTTAAAATAGGCACCTGTTTTTTGTAGTCTGAATTTTACATTTAGTAGTGTAAGCAAGAGAATTACATTTTGTAATGTATTTTAATGCATAAAGTTCCTACATATTAGCCAATTGTTCTCCAGAGTTAGAGCCTTTCAACTTTCTGGAATTTTTGTATGAAAGCTTTTAGGTAGTCATTTAAGGGAGAACCCTTATTATCCAACTGTTATGCACTATTATTTGTGCAATTCCATTTGTAAACATCGTCTTACAGTAAGTTTTTAGAAACTGCATTCTAAGTCAGAGTTGTACAAACTCAAAGACACAGTTCAGGTTGTGGAGGTCCATGAAAACATATTCTGAATTTTTCTGAATTCAAAGTTATAAGTTTTGACAGTGTTATGAGCATTTACTGACAATATTTTTAAAAAGTGTGTTGCCCATTTTAATTAAATGCTTTGCAGGGTTGTAACCATTTATCTTTGTGTAATTTTGGTATTAAGTTTTCAGGGTAGTCATCTTATGGACTCCTCTTTCAAAGTGTTGCCTCACTATACAAATCCATATGTAAACACCGTTTCATAACTGTCTTCACAAATCACATTTTGGATCTGTGTTGCACAAATTCAGCATCATAATTCAGGTGGGGAAAGTCCATGGATGGCATGCTGAAAATTTGACGATAAACTGTTAAGTCTTGGGACCTGAGCTGCAGAAGGCCTGCAGTCTGTCTCATCTTCCAAGAACTTGCCTCAGCATCTTTCCACCTTCAGGGGGTGGCAAATGCCCATCCATCAGGAATGTCAGGATGCTCCCAGTTTAAGAAAGGTGCCCAACCATGCCCTCTTTCAGCTTTCTTGCCCACTGAAAACTACAAAGCAACTATAAATAACATCACACAGAGTTTTTACTATGTTTATCCCCCCCCCCATAAATTAAATATACCAACTCCAAAGTTGCACTACAGTGGGAAAAAAAGTCAATTTCCTAACCCCACTGTAGTGCAACCGTGGAGTTGGTACATTTAATTTATGGTGGGGTGTGGGGGCTCCCACTTGGGGGTGCAGGGGGGCTTGCCCCCCCCCTGCATCAAACAGTGTGTGGGATGTTATTTATAGTTGCTTTGTAGTTTTCAATGTTTTGAGATTTGATGTTATGAGTTTTAGATGTTCTGAAGTTTAGATGTTATGGTCTTGATGTTTTGAGTTTAGATGTTATGAAGAGTAGATGTTTTGATAGGTAACTATATATATATATATATATATATATATATATATATATATATATATATATATATATATATATATATATATATATATATATATATATATATATATATATATATATATATATACATATATAAACACACACACACTCATCTATCACTATGTTCTGAATTTGCTAAAATGGTAGCTTTACCATGAATTAAGTTTCTTGACTGGATGTCTCTCTCAGGATGCTGAGAGGGTACACAAAATGCTGTTTGTTGGGATCTTCTCCATCTCAGTGCTGACTACATAGTACACAAACTTCATATGGAAGGAGAGATCCCCCAACAATCCAACACTACTAAAAATAACCAGATTTGATATAAAAGTACACTCAAGGGATGGGTCATTAAAACTGACTGATTCACTGTTCATTGTATTGGTGTCACAACACAAAGGCTCCTAGGAGACCCTACTTGAGTTTGCCAACAATTTCCAGGGAAGTAAATAGTTCACTACCAAAATGATCATCTACTATACTCTTAAATATCTCCAAACTTGCAGCCCTTCGTATTCATAATGGTAGTACATTCCTCAGATTATCTGCTCTTCCATGGAACGGCCTTGCCAAAACAGTTTTAAAAACTGGAATAATAACTTACAGGGCAAAGTTTCTATGCTTTGTTTTCCTTCATGGACTTAACTATGTTGTCATGGTTGAATCCATTGTGAAATCTTGTAGACAGTGGTTTAATTCCAAGTCACAAACACGTTTTACACATACAACCTTAAACTGAAAAGAACAGTCTTGCTGTTACTTTCAGATGCATGCAACTGAAAACCTTGATTACTACATTTGACTGAAATTGTCTGACATGATGTCTGTAAACACTTCTCTGAAATATTACGAATTTCATGTTTAACTTTATACATGTGTCATTTTAGAGAATATGATTATTTAAAATACTCAGACTGTTATGCAGAAGGGTCCCTTAGAATACTGGACGCACCTAGTTATAAAGCAAATAACAGCCTCCGTATTCTGATTAGGGGGCACTGGGCCAAACAATGCTTTGCTAGGGATGGTACTTGAACCCCGTTTGCCTATTTTTCATGATTCTTTCAATGGTGATACAACAGGCTCTACTTTTGCTGCTATCTGTTAAAAGTGGAATGCTGTCAAATGTAGACAGTCCGAAACAGAGGGCAACAACTGCAGAAATGCCAAATGTTACTGTTTATTCATACAGGGGGAATAAATTATGACATTATGAATTACTATGATCATCCACTGTTAAGGCAGAAAAAAATGGTAAAAGAGCATCACTGGTAATACCCTCAAAAATAAACTGAGCCAAGTGGCAACATTCTGACCAAATCTCAAAGGTGAATCTAGTAGCTGACTGACTAGCCAAATGCACAAATACTGCAACACAGTAGGTGTGAAAGACATAACTAATGGCAATTGTTTCTTCAAAAAGACTGCCCAGGAAAATGTCATGTGACATGTTATCCTGGGCAATACATGTCTGGAATTTGGAAGTAACTTAGTGGCTTGGCTGACAGAAGCTGAATCTGACAGCAGCTAAGAAGCTTAAATGTTAGGAAAACAGAAAACCTTGATTACCCCTAGGTTACTGACAAGCAAGCAAGCTACATAACAATTATGGAATTTGCTGTGTGTCTGCAGATCCAGGCAAAAGTTCTGGAAGTCTCCTGTGTCTGAATCTTCAGTGGCAGCCTAAGAAGCAGCAAATACACAGGTAGATCTTACACCAATCAGTGCTTTCACATCAAAGTAATCCTGGTGCCAAACAGAAATAACACAGAACAGACCAATCTACAGCCACTCAGAATGGTGATAATCACTAAAAAGATAATCCACTGAAAATTAATACTTACTTGCTAAAGGAATAAGGAAGTCTATTTATTAAAGACAGGATACATTCAGGCAAACAGCAATATCCAGAACTTTACTTTATTGTATCTATCCTTTGCTGACCAGAACAGTCCCACTCAACAGGTAGCTTGTTTTCAAGAGAAACCTGACCTTTACACTACTAGAAAAAGTTTCACCAGGGCAACATGGAACTTCCCTTACTCTCTTTGATAGGTGCATGGGATGTTTTACATTCACTTGAGCTGTTATCAACTCAATAGAACACTTGTTTAACATCTCACCCAAAGGACAACACGTTCAAAAGTACAGCACCCTCCTAATGCTGCAATCCAATCACCTGGAGTGGGAATAGAACCCACAACCTTCTGGTCATCCAACATTAAAGTCATCCTACCTGCTGCGCCACTAAAATCATGCCAATATCACGTGAGCTCAGATCTTTCACAAATGTAAAAACAGAATTAAACCACTTGTTTCTCTTGCCTCATGATGAACAGAATTAAAAAAAATAGCCCAAAACAAATATAAAATATTGAAAAATCAAGTCTCCTATGGCACTTTATAACATGAAAAGGAGAAACAAATGTATTCGAACAGACCATCTGCCAGACTGAAATTTGAATTACATGTACATACTCTGACAATGATTGGTTTGAGATTCTTCATTTACATAGTCACTTTTGCAAAAAAAAAAATGGTTGCTGTCAGAAAAACAGTCCTTGTTTAGCACTTCTCTAGAGAAGAGTTCAAAGAATGGAGAAACCCTGATGGGTACTTATTAATATATTGGTTCTAAACGAGTCCAAACTAGTGACCTTATAACTCTGAAGAACATTCACCAAAGTGGACCACTGGGAAGGCAAACTCAAACTGTTCTGGAACACTTTAATGTGGGACCAAGGTGGCCTTTTGGAAGAGTGAATGTGAGCTATCAAATGTCTTCAGCTACCTTGAAGAAAAAAAAAAAACAAAAAAGAAATTCTATTGTCCATGTCATATACATCAAACAAAGGAAAAAAAAATCAAACACTTCCCCATATTCTCTTAAAGGCTGCTAGGTACATTCTTCAAACTGACATACACAAAAAGGTATGATAAGTCATTCTTTCCCATATTTTGTTCAGTAGAACCTCAGTCCATTTTCAGATTTACATAAATATATCGAATAAACTTTAGAGAAGCAAAAAAGGAAACAGTTCCCAGCATGAGGAAAAATATGTAGGCTGTGAGAAAGGTATACCCAAAAAATTCCACTGTCTGTATAGCTCCAGACATACTGGAACGCTTGAAGTAGTAGAAAACAGAATACATGAAGATAAAGAGGCCAGTGGATCCTGTGCTGAAGATGGAACGCCACCACCAACGGTAGTCCTCACCCGACAGCTGGAAATACGTTAGGGCGATGGAGATGCAGGCACTGACACTTAAAAGTATGACAAAGACAATGAAGAGAATTCCATAAAGAGTGTATTGCTCCCGGCCCCATACTGTTGCAAATATGTAGTACAGTTCAACAGAGATGGCACTGTAGAAGACAACAAAAACAGAATAGTTAAGAAACTAATCAGACACATCAAAAGAAATTACAAATTCAATTATATACTCCTTATTGGACCAATTTTTCTTAAACTATTCTCTCACTTAGATTGTGAGTTAAACATAAGGATTCAGAAGCCACATTAGGCATCTCCCTTTTGTGGTGTTATCACAAATATAGCTTCTATGAAACAGTTTCTCTGATGGTCACCATTTCCTCACTACTACTTTTAGCAGGGAACATTAGAGCTTTCTTTATCAGGCCTTCCAGGAGTTTTCATATCTAAGAAAGACAACATTCATATCAGAGCAGATCAGTAATGACTTTTTTGTGAAAAAGAATGCCTGACACCAAAAGTATAATGTTTCACAAAATATGTGACAATCACACAGGTATAAGCTTCATATGTAACATGACTCGCAGCTTAAGAGCCAGTTGTCATTTATTTACATTACACAGTCAGCAAAGAGGACAAAAAACAGTTGTGTAAGAAAACTTGCCATAATGGTAGATACTCAAATGATTACTGCTACAGTATTCTTAGTATTACTGGTTATATCCTGCAATGTTCCATGTGTTCAGACCACTGATAGCTCGAGCAGAGCCGGAGAAAATAAGTGGTCTGGGCAATAGAGAGAGGCTAGAACCCTGAAAGAGATCAATACTAGGTAATAAAAAAATCTATCTACTCACTCTGGCAAAAAAAATCACACAAAAATTGGGGGGGGGGGTGACAAGCAGCTACTGCAGCAATGATCATTTGAACACCTTCTCTTTTGTTAAGTTTACTTGCACAATGGACTATGTTCATCATTTGATCACTGCTGCAGTATCCTTAGCTACACTGGCATAAAATCATAGCTTACAAGGTTTATTTATTTATATTTGTTTTCTGGGCTAGAGCACTGATCTCCATGGACCTTTTTCAGACTCCGTCCAGGAGAGGTGTCTGGTTAAGTGACGCTCAGAGTTACAAAGTTAGGCAGTGGAAGCTAAGGGAATCAAACCTTGCACTACAGGAATGATTAGGGTCCAGAAGCCCCCACAGAATGGTCCAAGCAGAGCCTGCTCTAGATCTGGAAAAGGAGCCTAGTTTATAAATGTACAGAACACCATGTTACTTCATCTAGAATACTTAAGAGTCCACCTCTTTCCAAAGGGTCACTGATAAAGCCAAGGCCCCAAAAGAATGTGCCTTGAACCTGTCTAGAATTGACTTCTTATGGTGGGAATAACAAAAGGAGTCAGCATGGGGTAACCACATGGAAACAGACTGCTTTGACACAGGTTACCCTTTATTCTTACCTTCATATGAAATGAATAACTCACTATAATTTCTGAAGGTTTTGATTCTGTCAACATAACAGCCAAGTTGTCTATGAAAATCCAGAGTATGAAAAATCCACTCTCCCTCAGGTTTAGATTCTGGAAAGAAGATAGAGAGATAGTTAGCTTGGCTCAAAGTAAACATGGATACCTCTTTAGGCATAAAAAGGATTAGTTCTCAAATTAAATCCTATCTTCACTGAAAATGAGATAAGGTTGCCCCACAAGCAGTGCTTGCAACTAAGGGACTCTTCTTGCAGAAATCAAATAAATCTATAAAACTCTTGTCTGTGTTAAAAACATTAAATCAGCCTGATAAGCCAATTCAAATAGAAGAGGAGTTAATTTTACAAAACCAAAATTAAGATCCTAAGGTGAAGACACCTACTGCAGAGCCCCTTTCAAAAACATTTTGACATAGGAATGCATTAAAAGAGGAGGATCTACGGGCAGACAAATGAACCTTGACAGAAAAGTAAGAAAGAAGAGAGGACAATAACTTACACAAATATTTTGTATATGCCGAGAAACAGTAGCTTAAACAGGGTCTTAGTTCTTGTTTGGGCACCAACTAGAAATTATTTTCCATTTACTAATATACGTTTCCTACTAGTAGGCTTCTTTGCCTACTTTAATACCTGCTGCAAGCCCTCAGAAAATAGGTGCCTAAAAGGTATTAAACCTTTATCATCTAGGCTGTTAGATGAAGTTGTTTCAAGTTGGAGTATTTCAAACAACCTCTTTCTAAGTTGAGTAGCTCCAGCTTGTGGCAAGTGTCCTTGGCCATTTCCAGAAGATGGGATAACCAACTGCTGCCTGAAACAAAAAGGAGTTACCACAATGCTCTTTGGAAAGTCCTGAATCTTCAGAATAATTCTGGATATCAGTGGCAGTGGAAAGGGTGGAAAGGAAATCAGGAGCATTCCCATCCAAAGAAATGAAAATGCATCTGTTTTCCCAGTCTGCTTTCAATGAGTTCTGGAGCAGAATTTTGCCAGTTTTTTTGCCAATTGAGACAAAAACAGGTATTCCCCACAGCTGGATTAAATCATGAAAAAAACTTGATTAATTTCCATTCATGGCAGCCTGTCATGGTTCTGCTCAGCTTATCTGCCACAATTGTTTGCTCTGATGAAATGCAAGATGTGAGATCATGCTGAACTGCTACATCCCAGGCTACCACTGCTTATGTTCACAGAACATAACATCTGGAAAGTACAGTTGTGTAAAATCCTGCCATAATAGCAGATGTCCTTCTCTTCACTGTTGCAGTATTCCTTACGTAAGGGATCGCATGCCAAGGATAGCCTATTGTCAGCCAGTATACCAAAGCCTTTAGTATTTGCAAGCGCCATACTTCCCATGTACGCTCCTCATGTAAGGCATAGGGCAAAAAGGGGATGTACAGATACAAACACTTCAGAACTGAAAAGCCCCAAAATGGACAGAATGTTCCCAGGGACTAGGAATAACGTGCATTCAAAAGGAGAAAACAGAGAAGAACCCCCTGGGCAGGAGAACAAGTTAGAGCAGAGGCAGCAGTGGGGAAGGAGTGAATACTGCAACAATTAAGTGGAGGACATCTACTGTTATAAGATTTTACACAATTGTACTACGTCCTTCCATATCACTGTTGCAGTATTCCTTATGTAAGGGAGAATACAAAAGCTCAAGAGGAAACCTGAAGAGTATGACACTGAACAGCCCTCAAAAAACTCATGCAGAATAGCCTTGGCAAAGGCAGCTCTAGCCCTGGAAATAACATCAATTTATAATGTTTATTACAGTTATGGACAGAAGACCAAGTAGCAGCCTCAAGGATGGAACTGATATCCAGCCCTTTGAAAAAAGCACCATTGGAAGCAACAGTTCTAGTACAGTAAGCCTTTAAAGAAGATGAAAGACATTTAACATGAAAAGAATAACAAAAAGAAATGGCTTTAGAAATTCAGGAAGAGATGGTCTGCTTAGAAACAGCAAAACCCAAAGACCTGGGATGAAAAGAAACAAAAAGCTGTTCAGATTTCTGAATAACTTCAGTTTTATCCAAGTAATATCTGAGCTGTCTATGCAAGTGCAAGGTGTGAAGAACCTTCTCATTGGCAGACTGTGGAAAAAGAAAAAAAGGAAAGCCAAGTTAATAGACATATTAAGGGACAACTCATTGACCACCCTGGGCATAAAAGAAGGATTAGCACAAACATATACCCTGTCCTTGTGGAAAACTAAGAAAGAAGGAACAACCATGACAGCCTGAAGTTCAGAAACCATTGTGGCTAAAAGTAAAAGCCAAAACAAGAAGAGTCTTTCGAGTACAATGTTGTAAGGAAGCTAAAGCAGCAGGCTCAAAAGGAGCCTGAGTCAATTTATCAAGAAAAAATATGAGGTCCCAGGAAGGCACAATAGGCTTCTTGGGAGACCTGATATGAAGGACGTCTTTGAGAAACTGTTTGACCTCATATCTAGTGTACAGATGAGGAGTCAATGGCAGATAAGCCTTAAAGCCCTTTCTCTCTACTCAGTCTCCTATAGATTCCTGAGGGGTGATCTGTGCCTGGCTAAAAGGCAACCACAAACTCCACACTTATGAATCTACATATTTGTAAGCCAAACAGTACCAGAAATACAAGGTCAAGGGACATGAATGCTGTCTTTGACTTAAACATAACATGCTGGAGAGAGAGATGTGTGTCTCAGAAACTGCCCCATCCTATGGAACAGGCTTCCCATCCATGTGAAGATGGGTTTAAGTACAACCTAGACAAGTGGATGGGGAATAGGAAATTTACACCGGGCCTGGCAACCGTGTCTCTTATGGACAGAAGTAGATTATAAATGCCTGGTCGTCAATGTCCTGTGTGGATGCAGGACATCATTATTCTTTTGGGTAAACTTGGATAGGCTTAGAAAGGCCTCTTGGGTCATTAGCCTAGTAACAGTCTATTAATCTATGAATTGTTGATAGGTGATCTTTAACAGAAGAATATTCCAACCCAGAATGGAGCACTTCACACAAATGGTCAGAGGAACCTCCTTAGATGGAGGATGCTGATGACAAGAGAGGCACCAGAGAGAAAATCTCTTCCATTTAGAAAAATATGATTGCCTGGTAGTGACCTTCCTGGCCTCCTGCAGGACCTGAAGCATGTCCTTAGAAAAAAGGTGCCTAAAATGGATCAATATATCATCACCCACAGTGTCAGTTGAAGAGTGTACAAGTGACCCCTTGTCTTGTGTGAGAAGGCCCACCTGGTGAGAAACTTGTGGTTATTGTCCCAGCCAAGTGAGAAAGAAGGGGGGAACCAATGCTGTCTGGGCCAAAAGAGTGTCACCAACAAGATTCTAGGAAAGTCCTGCCTGATCTTGAGCAAGACTCTTGGAAGTAGTGGAAGGTGAGGGAAGGTGTACAGAAACATCCCCTTCCAAGGAAAACAGGGCATCCACTTCCCAAGTCAAGCCAGAGGACTGAAGACTCTCAAACAGAAAAGAGGAAGTTGCCTGTTTAGAAGGCAGGCAAAAAGATCCTCCTGAGGAGTATCCTACTGATGAACACTGTCCAGGAACACATCTCTGTGAAGCAGTCATTCGTGAGCTTGTGTGCTGGACCAGCTCAAACAGTCTGCAACTAGACTGTACTCTGAGGGGATGTAGATAGTCTGAAGACTCGCTTCATACTGGACAGCTAGATCCCAGACCTCAAGTGCTAGCCTGCAAAGAACGCAGGACTTTGTACCCTCTTCCTTGCTGACATACCACATCACTGTGGTTTGTCTGTGAAAACTTTGAGGGGCCCAGGATGAAAGAGTGTAAGTAAAGCCTGAAGAACTAAAAGCAGAGCCCTCTTTTTCGTTGATGTTGATTTGGTCCTAACTCTGATAAAAGGGTTAAAGACCCTCAACCTTGAGAGATCCGATGGAAGCCCCTTATCTCAGGCATCTGTAAAGTGCTCTAGAGTCACGACAGGAGACTAGAAAGGAAGCTCTGGGTTGAGAGAAAGTTGATGAATCCACCAATGAAGCTCAAGCATGAGACAAAGAAGGAAGAGAACTAAGAAGTCCAGAGGGTGGCAATACTGACGTCCCACAGACTTGAGGTACCAGTGAAGTTTTCTCATTTGGAGCATGGCCAAAGGCAGCATGGGAATGGTGAAAGCCATAAACCTGATGACCCTGGAAAAAGTCCCTGGTCGTGACTGATTCCAGTGTAAGAGGAGACTGGAAAAAGGCACTCAGAGACAGGGTCTTGTGGGGAGGCAGAGATGTCAGCATGGGGATGTTTGCATCCTGGAACTAAGGAAAACATGATTCTGACAAGGTGTCAAGACTTATTTCTGAAGGTTTACGGTAAACCTCAGAGACTGCAGCATGGAAATAGTACACTGGAAATCCTGAAGAAGAGCCTCACAGGATGGAGACTGAAGGAGCAGACTGTCCAGATAAGGAAAGATCTGAACCCCTCTAATCCTGAAAAAACAATGACAGGAGCAAGGCATTTAGTGAATACCCTTGAGGTAGTAGAGAGGCCACAGAGCAAAGCAGATGGCTGAAAAATGCAAGGAGGAAACAGAGAAATGCAAACATTTCCTGAAAAGGGGATGATGGGGATATGAAGGAAGGCATCCTTGAGATCCAGAGAGACTAGAAAGGTGAGGAGGAGGAGAAATAAACTTTGAAGCGACTACAATCGAAAGGCGGGGACCTTGAGAAAGGTACTGAGCTGAGAAAGGTCCAGAATTGGTCTCAGGTACCCTCTTCCTGGGAACCAGAAACATTCTGGAATAAAAACCCTTTCTTCCTGGCCTGAATGGTACCCTGGATCAAGGGAGAATGAAGCACCTCTGAAAAGACAGGAAGCGAGGTTGAGGGATGGCCAGAGAGTCAGAAATTTCCAAATGATGAACTATGTCTGGCGATAATGCACAGAACCCCGGAGTCTGTTGTGATCTTTAACCAATCTGGAAGGGACAAGGAAAGATGAAGGGACAAGGGAATCTGGGGAGGGAAAAGGGAAACAAATTGTCAGACACAACCTGGCTTGTCCTGAAAAGGAGGTTTCTGGGAAATAGGGGTCTGGGAAATTAGCAGGAGGTACACATCTAGAACCCTTTTTACCTTTGGGCAGAGGGTGAGACTGTCTGTGAACAAAAGCAGATTTGGAAGGGAAATCCCTCTGACAATTTGGAATAGGAGAAACAAAAATATATTTCAACTCCTGCAAAGCTATGCATTTATCCTCGAGAGAGATTTAAAAAGCTCAGCAGTAACAAAAAGATTTTTATTACCTGAAGAAGCATCCAATAATTTGGTCTTAATATCATCAGGCAAAGCAAAGAGTGACGCCTCATAACAGTACCAAATGCAGCTGCCCTGGAGGAAGCATTAGTTGCATCATAACTGCATTTAATAGAGTGGTAGGCAATTTGAGAGGTAAAACCCAACAAGGAAAGGGCCAAAGCCTTCCTATCAGGAAGATTAGAAATCTCCTGAGAAACTTGAAAGAGGAGGGCTAAAACATACCTGGTCATATGAGTCTGGTAATTAATAGTCCTAAAGGACATGGTGGCAGCAGTATAGACTTTTTTGCCTATCCTCTCCATAGCTCTACTATCCTTAACTGACAGAAGCAACTTAGTAGAGGGCAACAACTTGGAGGGTTTGTAAGAGACATCACAGAAGGATCAGCAAAAGGGCATTTATACAGAAATATTCAATCAGGCACTTTATTAAATCTATCAGGTTTCTTAGGAGCTGGAGATGGAGAATCAGGGGCTACAGAAGATGCCAAAAGGTATCCAGGAGGGTGGCCAAAACTGGAGGAAAAGCAGAAGGCTTGGGAGACTCCCATCTAGAGGAGTTCATAATACCTCTTCTGGATATCAGAAACCTGAGAACAATCCCACTTAAAGAATTCTATCATATGGGAAATAGTGTCCTCAGAGGAGAGTTCCTCTAAAGAAGAATCTGGACTAATAGAATCCTCTTCCTCTGAACTACAGTCCAAGGGGGAAGGGATGTGAGAAGAGTAAGCTAATGACTCTTCCCCTGAATCCTAACCCTCATCAGAGGAATCCTGCACCCTATGTCATTTAAGAAGAGTGGAACACGAGGGAGGGGGTAGGCACAAAGAACCCTTTAGAAGGCTTTAAAGCCATTAAGGTATTAAACAACCCCAGAGTAAAATCTTGCTACTCTCACTGCGGATCCTTAACTGCAGGGGAAATATGCTTGCTTTTAGTTTTTTTTTTTTTTGTGGGAAGTCCGCACGAAAAACCCTGGGAGGGTTGGATCTTTGTGGGCTCCTCCCTTCACTAAGATCTAAGGAATCCCCCTCAGTTCCTTGGATATAATCAGCCAAGGCTTCCCTGTCAATGTTAAGAACAGATGTTTGGAAAGCCTCCAAGAACTTGTGAGAAGTCAGGTCCATGCCGGCCTCAGATAGGGTCGAGGCAGAGTAATCTGAAGAAATAACTTGGTGATCCTCCAGGTTTTCATTAGCCTCAAGAGAGATGTCTGGGGAAGGCTGGACAACAGCCATGTCAGACTAGAATTTTTTTGCATTTTTCTTAGCTGACGGCTAACCCTTGGGATGGAAAAACTCGCCCTTAGCACCTTGAGCCAACAGTTTAGGATACTGGTTTTCAAGGTAACTAGACAAGGAGGGGGAGTAGCTCCACGGGGTCTTGGGGACAAACATATGGCAGATTGAATACTGCGTATTGTTGTGGGAAGCACCCAGACACAAGAGGCACTGGTTGTGATGATCTTTATGGAGAATTTGCCTCCCACATTGACATTTTCCCTTTCTGGAACAACAACACTAAAAAAATAAAAGAAAAAGATATGAACCCCAACTTGACACTTGCCTGAAAAATGGCTAGGTAACCAGCACAGAAGAAAGGCATTCAGACTGACATTCAATGATGGTATTCAGACTGGTGGCAAAGAAGTTCTGAACTGTGTGTGCCTGTACAAGACCTTTATGCCCTAGGCCTTGCATGGGGAGCATGCAGGTGATGTATGGCACTTGAAAATACTAAAGGCTCTAGTATAATGGCTGGACATTGGGCTATCCTTGGCAGGAGATCCATCACACAAGGAATACTGCTACAATGATAAGGACATCCTCCCTGCTTATGTATCACATCATTGTAATCACTTGTAGAGGCACAGGGTACAACAGCTGTTTGAGAGAGCTGAGTGCATTTAAGACTGGCAACATCTCTTATGTTTGTGCGTTTCGCCTGTCTTTTTTGTTCCGAAGATCTTGCAGTTTTACTTCCTAAGAAATGGTTCCCTAAGCAAAGTATGAGGCATCTGCTTTACAGATCGGACTGGAGCTGGAAGGGAGAATACAAGAGCTGCACTCAGATAAAACTGGTCTCTCCAAAGTAGTTTCCTTTTTACAAATCCCAAAACTGAAATTTGAAACATCAGGGGGTGTTTATGTTGGGATCATACAAGCTTTATTTTCATTTATATTTGTGCAAATAATGCTTTTGTTCACCAGTCTGTACATTTTGTTTTTACAAAATCTTAATGCAACCCTCATGCATAGTACATTACCTCATGCATAGTACATTAGTAATTGTAATTAGAGGAATCACCCCTATATTCTTCTGCAAACATTTTTAACAGCAAAAATGAGCATGCTCCATTTACAAGACCCAGTTCAAATATTTACAAGGAACATAAATTATCTCATTTGTTCAGTGTATTTTTCTTATCAATTTACTTTTGCAATATCAACAGCAACTTCAACATTATTTCATACTTGAATACTCCCTCCTGTTGAAGGTTTCCTTTTAGAAAGTCTCCTCACTAAGCATGTTCACTATTTCTCTTTATTTTGCTCATGTCCCAGCATTATTATTCTTCCTGAATCCATTTTCCCCTCTAGGATTCTATTCCTTATTCTGGGTTAGCTAATTTTGCTTCACTTTTCATTGAATCTCAATGTTCTTCTTTCTCCTCCCTCTATACTTAGTTCTGCCACTGCTCAGTCCATTATTTCCCATTTTCTCTTACCTCATTCATCATCCACTCTACTTCCTAGAAACTAAGACTCTCCTTCCTCCTTCACTACCTTGTTATAGTCTTCTTAGCTATTATCATCACTAAAGTGAGCAACTCTTACTTGGGTCATAACTTCGAATAAAAGCTGTTCTGATGTCTATGCTCTATCTCTGTTATTGCATTGCAAGGTGGCTTAGCTATTTTTTCTATAGTTATAATGCTGTACATTCCCAAAATATATAACGAGTTTCCTGGGTCTATATCATAAGAGCGAATCGCACAAATTGCGAACGCTCATAATATCGAACGTTCCGGACCTCAAAGTGCTTTTTCTGATATCGCTGTACAGTAAAGAATGGGATATTTGCCATTTCCTCACTGTAGTGCGATCTCGGAGTTGGAATATATATTTAGCGGGGGGTGAGGGGGGGCACAGCATTGTGCGAATTGCAATTTGTGCGATTCACTCATATGATATAGACCAGAGTTTCCCAACTCTTTGAACCTCACATCTCCAACATGTACAACCACATGCTGAAGTCATATTGTATAGGTGCGAAGGTGTGTAAAAATATTTAGGTAATAGTTTCCATCCAAAAAATTGAAATTTCCTAGCTGATGTCGCCTGTTTTGGAACCAAACTTATTTCCTGTCATTGGCATTCTGTAATTTTATGTCAAGCTGTGTATTCCATTCTTTTTTGTCCTGGGTATCCTTTCCTACCCGATAATTAAGTGCTTCATTTGCCCTACCCAGTACACTTTTATTATCTGCAGTTTCTTTTCTTGCCTCAATCAATAATTTTGTACATTCTGGGTACTCTTCTCGCTTATCTCCTTTCATCAGCAATTTTTCTTCTTCTAGCTTCAGGCCCTAAAAGTGTAATGTTCTCAATTCCTGTATATTGAATTTAGCCTTCCTCTCTTCCCAGGTGAGTATTTTCCCTCCCTTCTAGCAGTTGCTCCCAGTATCTTGGTTCTGTGTTCTTAGTCCCCCAGATTTGTACTTCTCCCTGTCTTTGCTCTTCATCTTTTTTGCTTTTATTATGTGGGCAATACCTCACACCAGCACCCTGCTAAACCATGTTTTCATATTTCTGTTTTTGTTTTCTCAAACTCATAGACCTCTATTTCCCTTTTTTTTTAACTGACTGAACTGCCCGATTCCAAAATCCTATTCTACTTTGCTGTCTCCACCAATTTCCCTTCTTTACTATTAATTCTTTCATTTTCAGGTGGTAATTAATGCTCCCTACCCCCCGTTCTAGTGAGAGAATCAGTTTGTCTTGGGTCTATATCACATAGTTGAAGTGTCAAAACTTCAACTATGTAAACATCATACCCAAAAGTTCAAAAACTGAATACTCCGAACACTCAGAACAGAGATTTTTTTTTCCCCAGGGTAAAAATTCACTGCTCGGGTACAAAATGTGGAAACACACAAACACTACATACTGTTTCTAATGTGGGGGGCTGTGCCCCCCACACCCCTCCCCTACTTAATATACCAACTCTGAGATCGCACCACAGTGGAGGAAATAGCAAAGCTACGGAAAACAGCCCAATGAATCCCTGGGAAAGAATTTGATGTTTCCCGGCTTCGTTATTTTTAGACTTTGGACTTCCCAGTTCAAAGTTTCAGCGTTCGGATTTCTCAGTGTTCGGACTTCTGATATACACCAGTTTGTCTCATGCTACTCTCTGAGTTCTCCCATCCCAGTATGTGTACTCCAAAACTCTCTGCCTTCCACGTCTACAAACATCAATTCTCACACTCTTGTTTTATCTAGCATCTTGGTTGTAATTTCCTGACACATTTTATTTGCTGCTTCCATCACATATAGCCTTAAGCATTCTCCCAGATGCTTCATAACTCTATGCCCCCAAAAGTATGGGTTATTCTGCAACATCTGAAATGTGAGGACTATGTTATGTACAATGGGTTGAGTTTTCTGATTATTTATTTTATACTCGGCTAGTCCCCTAAACTTATTTATAATACTGAATAGTTCTGGTATTTCTGCATTTGTATCTGTGGCATACAATATTACATCATCGGCAAATATGGCAATTTTCTGAACTGTACATTCACACCAATCACTGCCTGGGTTATTGACTGCATATATTGCAAACAATAAAGGCGGTAGGGGACAGCCCTGTTGAGTTCCCTTTGTTAATGTCAGCTTGTCAGACTACCTACCATCTTTTCCTGTGCATTTGCTCCATAGGTATGCCAGGATAATGGATACAGTTGATACAAAATATCCAACATTTCTAAAACAGTCCGCACAAATCCCCTGCTAACCCAACCAAAAGCCTTTTCGGGATTCAGAGCAACCAGCCTATCTGGCTTTCTTTTATGAATTGCAGCCTTTGTATTACCACTGTCCTATTTATGTTGTTGAAAGTCTGCCTCCCCTTTGTAACACCACACTGATCTCTTCTGATTGTCTGACATAGGACCCCCAGTAACCCCTCTGCTTAAAAATACATGAATGTTTTCTAATCTGTATGACTATGGGTCAAGATGGGTCGCTATTTTCCTTGAGTAGTACCACTACAATTGCAGTCTTCCAAGACAGAGGGGCAAGGGGCTCCCCCCCCTAGAATTGCAATGAATAATTTATGCCAGTAATTGAATATTTCCATTTCTTTTATTTTTTTTCCATACTTCTCTTGGAAGACATCCCCTCCTGGTGACTTACTGCCTGTTTTCTTACTTGTCTTATTTCCTCTCCAGTGATTTCTTTTGTAAGTTCCCCTCCTTCCTCTTCTTGAATCCTTGGTGCGTTATTTATACCAGCTGCTTTGTCTTTATCAAGAGCTGGTCCATCTCCATTGTACAGCTCCTCATAAAAAGCTTTTTAGCTCCTCCAAAATTCTCTTGCTCTCCCTCTCTATCTTCCCAGATTTGGGATAGCTCTTTCCACTACTTGCTGTCTGAGTCTTTGTGCTAGATACTTTGTATTCTAGGAATCATACAGATTTTAGGTACCAATGAATCTTTCTAATGTGGAGTTTGGCTACAGAAATCTTGAAAATCACAACTACCATGATTCCTAGCATCCTGAGAAATTCACGTGCTAAATTCATGGACTGAAAAACTCAGGAATAGATCTAGACATGAATATACTCTTTTCTGTGGAAGACAAGCTCTCTGAACTGAAGTATCAAGAACATAAAGTAATACAATCCTGTGGGAAGCAGACAAACAAGACTTTAGAATGTACTCCTTGAAACCAACTCTGTGAAAGACATCTCGTACCTGAGTGACAGATTCCTGATTCTTTGAAAAAGACTCTGCAATGTAAGGAAGTCATATAAATAAGGAAAAATGTGAATACCTTGCAGCCTGCAACATTATCACTAGAGCAAGACACTTTGGAGAAACCACTGGAGCACTGGAAAACCCAAATGGTAATGCAGAGAAAGGAAAGTGTAATCCAGACACAGAAAACTTTAAAGAACATCTGAAAACTGAGGCTATAGAAATATGATAAACATCCTTTAACTCTAAAACTACTGGAAAACTGAAAGGCAGGATACGAAGTAAGAGGTTTGTGAAGAGATAGCATTTTGAACTTTGGGACTTTCCCAAACTGATTACGAAAGGAAAGATCTAAGACTGGTCTCCACAAGGCTTTGGTACCAGAAACATTCTTGAATATAAACCTTTCCTTGTAAAAGACAGAGGAAAGTACAGTTTTGTACCTACCATAAATGTAGATGTCCGATAGGTATGCATCTGCAGTCATAACATATGGGTTGTCCTGCCTCAGGCAGCCCTTCGGTCGGCCGGATTCTAAAGTCTGGGTCTGGCCTCGGCTGATGTCGCACTTCACCCGACGTCATAGCTCCTGGGGTATAAAGGCATCAGCCGACGCCATTTTCCTCAGTGCTTCTTGCCCCAGATGCCAGGTGCCCTCTAGGAAGGCTAAATTTGGATAAATGTAGAAAATTCCAAACAGTAGAAAGCAAAATATATATATATATATATATATATATATATATATATATATATATATATATATATACATACAAACAAATACACCATAATAGATTCCCCCAGCTAGCTAAAAGAGGGGTAAGTACCCTAGGAATACCACAAAGGGGAAGGAGGGTGGGTAATCCTGACTGCAGATGCATACCTATCGGACATCTACATTTATGGTAGGTACAAAACTGTACTACGTCCTTCAAGGATGCATCTGCAGTCATAACATATGGGTAGAATACCATAGCCAAACTGGGGGAGGAGGCACTAAGATAATGATGGTGTAGTTAAGATCCCCTGTAAAACTGCAGTTGCAAAACCTGCTCGGGATCTGGAGTATAAAGGAAGATTGTAATGCTTGGCAAATGTATGCACGGAGCTCCAAGTAGCAGCTTCTAAAATGTCTTTGGTAGCCACTCCTCGTATGAAAGCTGTAGTGGTGGCTGTGGCTCTTGTGGAGTGAGGCCTGATATTTTCAGGAGTTGTCTTTCCATGAAAAGAGTAGCAGAATCTAATGCAATTTCCTATCCATTTTGAAATTGTCTGTTTGGAAATTGCTTTTCCTTGCACTTCTGTTGCATATGCTATCAGAAGCTGGTCAGTTTTTCTGCTGGTTTTGGTTCTGTCCAGATAGTAGCGCAGTTGTCTGTGTACATCCAAGGTGTGCAATAGTTTTTCCCCCCTGTTCTGTGGGTTAGGGAAGAACGTAGGTAAATGAATAGCTTGGTTCAAGGATACCCTGGATACCACCTTTGGCATGAAAGTAGGATTGGTTCTCAGAGACACTCTATCCTGGTGAAAGATAAGGAAAGGCTGCACTGCCATTAATGCCTGTAACTCGGATACCCTTCTTGCTGAAGTGATTGCTAGAAGGAAAGCAGTTTTCCAAGATAAGAACTGTAAGTCTGCTGATGCTGCTGGTTCAAAAGGGGGAAGTGTTAATTTTTCCAGCACAAAATTGAGATCCCATGCAGGCAGAGGTGGTTTCCTTGGAGGTTTTACATTTTTGATCCCTCTTAAAAATTGTCTGAGGAGAGGGTGAGGGAAGATAGGAGGATCCATGTTGTACTCTGCTGAAATTGCTGAAGCATGAATCTTAATGGATGAATAGGACAGGCCATTGTGGAACAGTTCTGCTAAGTATTCTAGGATGTGTGCTAGGTTTGCCAGTGTGACATTTGTTCCCTTTGATGCACTCCAAATGAGGAATCTCTTCCATTTGGCTGAGTATGTTTTTCTTGTGGAGGGTCTGCGAGCCTCCAGGATAATGTCCTTGACCCTCTGAGATAAAACAGATTGGTTTTGTTTTATGCAATTTTCCAGGCAGTTAGCTGCAGCGTTTTCAAGTTTGGATGCAGGGTCTTGTAGTTGTTCTGCGTTAGAAGTAAAGGCCATAGAGGTAGAGGCCATGAGTTTGTCCGAGACATGCTTCTCAGTAGCGGGTACCAATGCTGCCTTGGCCAGTCTGAAGCTATCAGAATCACCTTTGGCTGTTCCTCCCTGATCTTCAGTAGAACTTTGTACATCAATGGGAGAGGTGGAAAGGCATAAACTGTCAGGGCCTTCCAGCTGAAAGAAAGGGAGTCCACCCTCCAGGCTTGTGGGTGGTATTCTCTTGAGCAGAATTTCTTCAGTTGGTGGTTGAGTGGGGAGGCAAACAGGTCTATCTCTGGCATTCCCCATTTCTTTGTTATGTTTTTGAAGATGTCTGGATGCAGCATCCATTCGTGAGCATCCGTGGTAGTTCTGCTTAAGCTGTCTGCTAGTGAATTCTCTTTTCCTGGTACGAATCTGGCCTGCAGTTGAATGTTGAGATTCAGGCCTAGGTTCCACAGGTCCATTGCCATCCGGCATAGAGGGTAGGGATGCGTGCCTCCCTGTTTGTTGATGTACCACATGACTGTGGTATTGTCTGTCCTTATCAGCAGGTGTCCTTGCTGGAGGAATGATTTGAATGCCTCGACTGCATGCTTCACTGCCAGCATCTCCTTTAGATTTATGTGTAGATTCAGCTGGTCTTGAGACCATAGGCCTTGGATACACCTGTCTTCCATGTGTGCCCCCCAGCCTAGGTCTGAGGCGTCCGTGGTGATGGTCTGCCTTGGTTGTGGTTTGTGGAAAGGCAACCCTCTGTTGGTCTGGCAGGCCTGAGCCCACCACAGGAATTTTTTTTTCAGGCATGGAATGATTGGTATCATGGTTTCTAGACTGTGTCTGTGTTGAGACCATACATTCCTTAGGTACCATTGTAATTTTCTCATATGCAGCCTGGCATGTAGGATCAAGATTATGCAAGATGCCATGTACCCCAGGGCCTGCAGGACTTTCCTTGCAGTAAACTGAGTTTGTCTTGTCAATGCCATGAAGTAGATTGGGAGTTGCTTTTGTTTTTCTTTTGTGAGAAAAGCCATCTGAATTATTGTGTCCAGTTCTGCACCCAAAAATGTTATCCTTTGGGATGGCACTAGTCTTGACTTCTGTATGGTTTCTAGACTGTGTCTGTGTTGAGACCATACATTCCTTAGGTACCATTGTAATTTTCTCATATGCAGCCTGGCATGTAGGATCAAGATTATGCAAGATGCCATGTAACCCAGGGCCTGCAGGACTTTCCTTGCAGTAAGCTGAGTTTGTCTTGTCAATGCCATGAAGTAGACTGGGAGTTGCTTTTGTTTTTCTTTTGTGAGAAAAGCCATCTGAATTATTGTGTCCAGTTCTGCACCCAAAAATGTTATCCTTTGGGATGGCACTAGTCTTGACTTCTGTATGTTGACTGTGTATCCCAAGGCTTGTAACAGTTGTATGACATAGGCCAAATCCTTTATTATTTTTGTCTTGTTGTCCGCTTGTATTAGGCAGTCGTCCAGGTATGGGTAGATCTGAATTCCCTGAAGCCTGCAATGTGCAATTACTGATGCCAGGCATTTCGTGAATACTCTGGGCGCAGTAGATAAGCCAAAGGGCAATGCTGAGAATTGATAATGCTCTGATCCTGCAAGAAATCTGAGGTGTCTTCTGCAATCTGGTCATATAGGGACGTGCAGGTATGCCTCCTTGAGATCTAGAGTCACCAGCCAAGACTCCTTGCCCAACATGGGAAGAAGTTGCTGTAGGGTCAGCATCTTGAATTTTGGTACAATCAGATATGTGTTCAGTGCGGACAAGTCGAGAATAGGCCTCCATTGAGTATCTTTTCTTGGTACAAGGAATAGTCTGGAGTAAAATCTTTGGCCTTGTTCCATAGATGGTACCCTTTCTATTGCTCTCATCCTTAGTAAGTTGATGATTTGTTTCAGAGCCTCTGGCTTCTGGCTTGGTGGAAGGTTTGGCATTCCTTTCTTTTTTGTTAAAGTGTGGAAGTGAAACCTGTAGCCTTTGTCTATTGTTTGCAATGTCCATTTGTCTCCTGTAATGCAATGCCAGTTTTTTGAAAATAAAGCTAACTTTCCGCCCAAGGGTGCTTCCAGTTGTTCCCTGGTAGGCGGAATCAGAGCCAAGTCATTGTGTCTGTCCTGTGGAAGTGGTTGTAGTCGCAGCTGTGGCGGTACTCCTCTGGTTGGCAGGTTGCCACTGACGACCCCTGTAGGCACCCCTTGATTGACCTCTGCCTCTTGCGTCCCTATTTCTGCCTCTCTGTGCTCTGGAGGTGTCTGGAAAGGACCAATTCTTTGAAGGCCAGTTTCTGCTGAACCTCGGAGGTTGGACCTGCAGAAAATCCTTGACTGTTTGCACAGATTTTGCTTTTTCTTCCACTTTCTTTAGAACCTCCTGTGCAGGGGAGCCAAATAAACTTTGTTTCTCCATAGGGGCATCTATGAGTTTAGACTTGACATGGTCTGGCAAGGATTGCTCTTTTAGCCAGGCATGCCTTCGAATCACTGCTCCAGTCATAGCTGATCTAAATGAAGCCTCCAGTGCATCATAGCCACATTTTAAGAAATGATTACTGACCTGCTGAGAGTTGTGTACCAAATCCTGAAGGGACTTACGGTCTAAAGGTTCAGGAGAGGAAAGCTTTTTATTCAGCTGATCTAACAAAAATTCCTGGTACTGTATCATGTGAAATTGACAGTTTAAAGCCCTGGCAGAAAGAGTAGCAGATGTATAAACCTTTTTACCCCATCTCTAATGCTCTTGACTCTCTTTCAGAGGGTAGGGGGGTTTTGGCAGTGGCAGCTGCAACATCCTTTGGGCCCTGAGAAATAGTTTCTAGGTCTGCAGCATGGGCCTTATACAAGTGGAAGTGAGAATCCGGGACCCTGTAATATCTGTCAGGTTTGGCAGGGGCCGGGGGAAGAGAATCAGGGGCAGAACTGGCATCATTGTATGCATCATCAACAACTGATAGTACAGGTGGTATGGCTAAAGGCCTATGCTGTGGCAAGTGTAAAAAAGTCCTTAGCCTTTTCCTAGAATCAGAAAAATCCTGACCCTGCCATTGAAAGTGTTCCCTCATTGAGTGTAAAGTCTCCCCAAAGGAAAATTCTTCTGGGGGGGAGGCAGAAGGAATTGAGTCTTCTGCATCCGAATCCTCATAAGGTGAGTATGGTCCTTCCTGATGGTCTGATAAATCTGATCCATCCGAGGAATAGTCAGAGGAGAGAGGTTCAGGGGGTTCAGTCCTAGGCCTTTTTTCAGGAGGAGGTTGTGAGGCCCTGTCTGGGTGAGGTTGGGATCCCCTAATCAGAGATATAAGGTCCTCAGCAAGGCTGAGAATCTGAGAACTTGAGGAAGGTCTGTGAGAGGAAGCTTTTGTTGGTAAGGCCTTGGAAAGTTTAGCTGCTTTAGCCCTGGAGAAGGCCTTAATAGACATAGAAGCAGGGGGTCTAGCTGCCCCACGTGCAAGAGTAGAGATGTCCAACGGAATGGTGTCGGACAATTCTTGTGCGCCTGCTTCTTCGGTAGGAATTTCTGTAGCCAACTCAGCCAGGGCCTCTGTGGCCTCGGTTGTCGGAGGCATGCTTTCGGCAGAAGGAAGAACCGAGGACTCTGTTTCAGCCGAAACCGAGACACTCGCGGTAGGCCTAACTGTGGTTTCAGCCGAAACCGTGGGCCGCGAGTGTCGGTCCTTTTCCTTGCGTTTTTTGGCTAAATGTATAGTCGGAGTCTCCGACGTCATTTTATATGCAAAAGCGGAACCAAAACCTCTTCTGCAAACTCCGACCGACGTCTAAGTGTCCATCGGTTGAAGGAAGCACAGGCTAAACAAGCTGATACGTCGTGGTCTGGGCCTAAGCAAGGAAGGCAGTAAGAGTGGAAATCCTTATGAGGTATTTGTTTCCCACAAGTTAAACAATTATTTACTTTGTCTGACATCGGCTGAGGCAAGAAAGAGCCCCCAAAGGGGTACTTAGCTTTTTTAGAAGTCTTCGGTAGCTGAAATCTCTGGATCTGACCGACCGGCACTTGCGAACAGCTTCTGCTTCGGGCACAGCGCGGCAAGAAAGACTGAGGAAAATGGCGTCGGCTGATGCCTTTATACCCCAGGAGCTATGACGTCGGGTGAAGTGCGACATCAGCAGAGGCCAGACCCAGACTTTGGAATCCGGCCGACCGAAGGGCTGCCTGAGGCAGGACAACCCATATGTTATGACTGCAGATGCATCCTTGAAGGACATCAGGTTCTATTATCCCTGAGTCTGCAGATGCTGAATGACAGGAGGAAAAAAATAACTCTGATGTGGTTGTGGAGGAAATCCCTAAAAAGGAAGAAGGGACTCACGTTGTCATGTGCATCCCTGATGGAATGCACTCACAACCCATTTGTCTGCCATTATCTGATACCAAAGAGAGAAATGGAGACAGATTTTGGGGAAAACTTAAAGGATTGCCAAGGTGGGAAAGGGGCAGGGGGTTGCAACTTGTAGACAGTCATTCAGATTTGTTGGACTGTCCTGAATTCTCAGAAGCTCACCCTTCTTTTTGGATCCATCCTGCTATTATTGTTGCCACAGTTTATTTTGCTTTTTATAAAAAGATCTAGGTTAGGGATGAAACCTTTAACACACTTGGAGAAGGAAGGATGAAATATCTAAGTCACTTCTTGACTCAGTTTCCTTCGCTCATCATACTTCTTCAGGATCTCAGCAGCATATGGTCCAAATACAACCACCTGATCACTTGAAACATTCAAATCAAAATTTCAACTTTAACAACCTCTGGCAAATTTTGAGAACGTAACCATGCAAACCTTCGCATAACAGACCCAGCAGCCCCTGCTCTGGAAGAGGCATCAGCTGAGTGAAAACCACAAAATGTTTGGTTACCGAAGAAACAGTTGCAGTAACAGTATTTAACAGTATTTAAAGAACATTTGCTCTCAGAAGGAGGAAAAGTGTCAACAACGTTCCACATATTAAAAGAAGCAAACAAAAATGTTAACATGTTCGCTTACAATTAAAAATTCTACAAAAAAAAAAAAGTGGCAGGGGGAAATACTTTTTTCTCAATTTCTAACAAAAGCTTTTCCATCCATGTCATGACGGAGATTTTTGGCACTTAATAAATATACAACATAGGGACTTGTCAAGGAAATCACTGCAAGCTCTGATCTGAGATTAGAAAATAAGAATTTGTAAGACAGAGGAATTTTATCCAGCCCATCTGCCTTCTTCTTATGGGCTACAGGCAGGCTGTCAGGCATGTTGTAGGCTGTAATAAATATATCCTCAAGACTGAAACAGCATGGGGAACAGGAGAAGGTTGAGGAAATTCCAGCTGTAATAAATCATATTTATTTAAGAAAATACAATGTCATTATGTTCCCAGTGAAACAACTGGTTCATCCTACATATGGCTGCTTACAAGGGACAATCAGAAGAAATACTCTCTCAGAATTCGAATCAGCTTCCTGAAGTGGAAAAACAAAACCAAAACTCGTCTCCTCACAATCATTTCCCTGTTCATCACATGGGGAATCTTCAGGAAATTAAGAATTTCTTTTTCTCTTACCAGTACATCCAAAATGAGAAGGGAAGACAGTCTAAACTAAGCCCTGAACCAAAGTCCAATAAATGATCCCTGTCTGAAGTAATAGAGACAGGAGAAGATAAATGTGTCAAGGAGAAGTCCACCTCTCGTACTGTAACTTATCTCCTGGGTTGCTTTTCCCTACAATATGGTTTCAGTATAGTTTAGGTATCGAAAAAATGCTTGTAAATCAACGAAACATTCATTTCCTTGCATTGGAATCAAAGGAAAGGAAAGCTCACCCACTTTTTTAAGCTTCCTTTTACAAATTTTGGCAGAGGAATTTGTCTACACCTGCATGACAAATCACAGACACAGGAAAATATGTAGCTCTCCCTGTGAGGAACTGCCCAAAACCTTGCACAGACAATTAGTCCTACTGACATCAGCAGTTCATATATAAAACAATAGTGTTGTGAAACAGTTTTCCTATGCCTTTATTGCAGAGAACAGAAACAGTATCAGTGCACCTAGATGATAAGCTAACCACCTGCCTCTCTTTCTGAACAGCACTAGTCATTTGGGCAGCCCTGGCCAGGGCGGGGGGGCATAAAAAAGGCAAACATGACATTTTACAAGAAAAAAGTATTTTCTTACTTTTCTCTAAATGTCAAAGAAAGCTTTTATACTACAATGAAGTCATTTTGATACCATATAAAGAGTAGTATAACTGGGCGGCCACGGTGGTGCAGCGGTTAGCGTTGCCGCCTCACAGCAAGAGGTTCTCCGGTTCGATCATAGGCTGGGGTGCCTTCTGTGCGGAGTCTGCATGTCCTCCCTGTGGTTGTGTGGGTTTCCTCCGGGTGCTCCGGTTTCTTCCCACATACCAAAGACATGCTGTAGGTGGATTGGACACACTAAATTGGCCCTAGGCGTAAGTGCGTGCGTGTGTGTGCCTTCTGTGGAAGGTTGGGTGCCGGGCTGGCAACTTGACACCGTAAAACTCCACTGCCAATCATGAGCAGACGGTGATCCGCTGTGGCGACCCCTAACCAGGAAAAGCCGAAAGAAGAAGAAGAAGATAAAGTAGTATAACTAACCAACATTGCACATCACTGAGTCTTTATTTTGGTAATGAGATGAAAATTATTACTTTCATATAAAGATGGCATGCATGCTTGTCCTGCACAATCTCACGTTTCAGTAAGAACGTCTTACTGGCACTTAAAAAGATGGCAACCCTAACAGCTAACCACATATTTCATATACCACTCCACTTGCAAGTGCTATTTTCTGTAAGTGCAATGGTTTAAAGAGCGTTAGCCTTATACACAGAACTACTAATTTGTCATACAAAAGATTACGGTTCTGATGAAGTACAAGTATGCTGTAATATAACAAATCAAGAGGTTGCAATGCAACAAAAGTGGGAAAATATAACATATAGAGGCATTTGTGCCTCCATTTAAAAAAATTATTAACACAAATTCAACACAGGAACATACTAGGCAAGAAATCATGGGCCCATAAGATGCTTAGCCATGCAAACCTTTAAGGAAACCCCTTTTGAGCATAGTACTCACTTCCCAAAACAGCAAGAACAGACAGTTGTATTTCATGTAAAATACATTTCAGCAAAAAATTTCAAGTATTTCTCCAAGATTCAAGACAATAAAAAAAAATCTTCCTACTGATGCAGACACTGATCTGATTGAGTAGCTAAACAATTTCTTTGAAGTGCTGATTATCAGTTCTTGGATTACACTGCTAGTTTTCATAACCTCAAGAAGAATGTGGAGGAGAGTCTGTCAGTACTCAAAGCACAGAAATACAAAATGACAATTCTTACAAAAGTCTGCAATCTGACTACTACTTTTTGTTGCAGCTTTAAAATTGTTGTGAATTGCTTACAACAGGCTCTGAGAGAACTGTGTATGAGGGTCATTTAGGAAGAAAATGCAAATACTTCTGGCTACATAAGATGTGTAAGATGCCTGTGATTCACACTGCTGCCATTCTATCTCAATGGATTAGGAACACAGCTTAACTTTTTTTATGTCTAGCATGACTTATAAAGGAGACTTGAAATGAATACTGGAAATGGGAAAAGAAAACACTAAAATAAGATCATGTTAATATGTCTGGCCGAATGTTATCCATTTTGTGGAAAAACTTATTAAAATGTGATAAGGAGCACATACAATTATTTTAATGCATTGAAAAAGCTGATAAAATAAAGATACAATGAAAAAAATGTGTGTTCCAAAGTAGTGTTTTCCTTTTACCTTCTTTTTGACAGGAATCTCAATGGAAGCAGACAGATTCTTGTCAGGGACGTTAACCTGGAGGAACAGGCATCACAGTCTGACTAGGCAGACTCTGAGCTAGTACAAGAACCCCAAAATAGTATAAGTAAAAAACATGGAACTAGCCTTCCTCAGGGAAGCAGCTTGTAAGAATAAAAAAAAGATGCTGTTGAAGAGTTGGTTTCTTCTACTTCAGGGACCAAGAAAAGTAGACTCCCTACTGAAATGTTGGCACTAGCCCCCCCCCCCCAAAAAAAAAAGCACTCCCAGATTGCCATACCTTGGAGAAAGGAGAACATTCTGAGAAATGGACATCTTGGACTTGGTATATGCAAGTATTTTTTTTGGCTATTCAGTCTGCATTTCAGGACTTGCTGAAGTGGGTCCCAACATTACAGATGATCACCATAAAGTCATGCAACAGTCCACAAATTAGTAAATCCCATGCCTAAAACAATTTTAGTTTATATAAAAAAAAGTACTATTTCAGGGATAAAAATAATTGAAGAAAGATTTATTTTTTTTTTTAACCCAAAGGGACCTTGTCTGCCCAGCATTGCAGAAATGCTAGATAACTGTCCTCCTCAGAGGCCTGCAAAAGGAGTATTCTTTGGCAGCAGGAAAGCTCTGAAGAGTTTGGCACCCAGACCTTGGATATGCTTGAGCTGTCTACAGTCTAGTGAAATGTCTCCTTAAGCTTTGGAAGCTGGCCAGCTGTTATATCTTAGGTAGGATAAAATCCATATTGTTAAAACTGCTGCAGCAGTAATCAAATTATGAACACAGACTCATCCAAGCACTTGATATACCAGACAGTTAATGATAGTTGGCCTCTCTCTTCCTTTCACTTCAACCCTCTCATATCATGCAATCCAACTGAAAAAATTAAGCATTCCTTGTTCCAGACTTTATTAATTAAGTTTATTTAATGTAGGAAATGCATTTCCCAGTATCATTCATAAAATTACCATCTAATATTTGTAGGCCATTCTTTCTTTCAAATTCCAAGAAAGGGGCTTTTGCCTAAAAGATATATTCAGTGACAATGAATGCTTCTGCTACGCCGTACAACAGTTTTAAAAGCAGTTTTTAGGGATGTTCCAAAGGAAGGGCTACAATTCTCCCAAAGGCTTCAGTTTCAGTAAATGTGCTTTTCAGAGCTATTACAAAAAATAGCATAGGTAGAAAACATGGAACCAACCTTCCCTAGAGAGGCAGTCTGTAAGAAAAAAGAATGACACCATCAAAGAGTCAGAGTATGAAAAACACAATCAGCAGCCAAGCAAGAGGTCAGAGATGGACTTTTGTGTTTAGAAGACAAAAAAGGCTCAATATTTGCTTGTGCTTCTCCTTAGGAGTACAATAGTTTTAAAGGCATTCTTCAGCACGAGCCAAAAGGAAGGAATACAGTGGTCTCAGCAATGCTTCGGCTTTGGAAAGCACTGTTTATCAAAGTTAGTACAGTAATCACAGATAGTACAGGTTCTCAAAGACCTCTGCACAAAGGTAGTCAACAAAGAAGCAGGATACTAGTCAGGAGACAGACAAAAAAAGTAAAAAGAAAAAAAATGAATAAATAAGAGGAAAACAAGTGGAGAAACTATGCCCAAGGCATGGAGAAGTAGAGCAAATATTTGCAAAGTAGTATGAGAAAAGAGGTGAAGACAGACTCATTATGAACAGGATACTGGGAGGTAAAAGGAGCAAGAGATAGCAAATAAGGGAAGATATGGGCAAGGTACAAAGGATACCCACTGGGAATGTGGCTGAAGAATTTTTTTGGCAGGTGCAAGGTTTACTTAAGACTACAGAGGTTACAAATTCAGGTATGGGACCTAGGTGACAGAAAAGCAATTGTCTACAGCAAATCATGTACTGTCAAGGGATGTGGCAAAGGTGAGGTGTGTCCACAATAACTGGTCCACATAGGTGATAAAAGAGGTTCCTATTATATGACAAAGACACATTATTTCGAATGTGTCTTGATCGAACCTGAAAGCACGAAATGGCAAAATAGCAAAACGGCATATAAGCAATTTCTTTCCCTGGGAAAGAAATCGCTTGGCCGCTTCCATTACTTTGCCGCTTTCGTCACTGTAGTGTGATCTTGTAGATGGTATATTTAAGTAGGGGGAGTGTGGGGGCAACAAAGCCCCCCACTTTATGTAATGTTTTAAAGTTTTTTTTTTTCTTTTGTGGCACAGTGATTTTTTTTCCCTTGGAAAAAGAAATCGCTGTTTTAAGTGTTCAGGATTGTAAGCTTTCGCTTACATGGGGTCGATAAATCAGCGTTCACTGATTTAATATAGACCCAATAAAAGGCACTGCAGAAGCAGTAGCAGGAGGGTCAATAAGCTAGCCCTTAAGTTAAGAATAAGGCAGCAATAATGCCTTTCTGGATATGTTACCTATACCAACAGCCAGTGCTGACAGAAAATAAATAATATTTCTATATTAATTGCCAGGTCAAGGACTGGGGCAAGGAACAAAGACACAGATTGTATGGGACTAGGGAAGTATCTATACAGCAGGAAATCTGCTACACCTTAGCCCCCTCCCACACAGACATACTGGAGAAACATTGCTACAAAGATTAGAAAGGTTACACAATGAAGGCTATAAGCAATGTGCTTAAAGCGGTCACCCACCTTCACAGATAGGGAAGGCAAAATCTGCTTAAAGCTTGGGAGCTCTCCTCATTTTACTGGGCCATCCCTTCTTCTTACAAGGAAACTAGTTTGGACTGAAAAAAGCAGAAGGGGTTGTAGACATCATGAAGGCCCTCTACAATGGTCAATGCCTGCTTTTCTCTTTTGGATACTGTTAGATCCTTGTATGCCCTCTCAACGCATATCTTACCCAAGAATTCTGCATCCAGGAAGGCCTGCCTGAGTCCATTCTTAGAGGAGAAAAATCTAAGCCATGTCATCCTGCTCAGGCACATACCTAAGCCACAGCATCAGTGCAATTAATGCTAAAGGAGCCCATATGAAGCCATGGTAAGGATTTTAGCCAACTCTTCTTCACTTCAGACTTGGGCAATATTACCAGCTCCATTAAGTGAAACAAACCAACAATGCAGCAGAAGAGAACAGACTTCATCCTGTCTGGTCTAAAGTGAAGGATTCCTTACCACACTGTTGTTTTTCTTTTGGCTTTTCCTGGTTAGGGGTCGCCACAGCGGAACTCTGGTCCGCTAACGATTGGCAGTAGATTTTTACAGTGCCGTGGTGCCAGCTCGACGCCCAACCTTCAACGAAGGCATGCCTATTCATGCATGTCTTTCAAACGCTACTCGACCGCAGGGAGGACATGCAGACTCCACACAGAAGGCGCTCCAGCCGAGAATCGAATGGGAGATCCTCTTGCTGTGAGGAGACAATGCTACCACGGCTTTGGTTTCTGGGACTTACAATGGACCAAGGAAATTACATCCAACACATGGAAAGTTTCAGTTTTCTAACTTTCCAATGTGGTGGCATTTCCATGGCATTAGGATCCACAACTAAGGGGTGCAGGGGGTGAGACATGCTTTTTTATTACCCTGATGAGTGATGTCATTGCCTGTGCTAGCAGGAAGCACTTAATCCTTTCAGCATGGGCACAAGACTGTAGAATTTTGCTACACAGTGACTAGGAATAAGTATATTAGAGGGTCAGCCCAGGTTGGAAGGTTTGGAGACAAAGCCAAAGAGGCAAGATTATGTTGGTTTGGACATGTGCTGAGGAGGGATGCAGAGTATATTGGGAAAGAGATGCAAAGGATGAAGCTGCCAGGTAACAGGAAAAGAAGGCCTAAGATAAGGTTTATGGATGTGGTGAGAGAGGACATGCAGGTGGTTGGTGTGACAGAGCAAGATGCAGAGGACAGGAAGAAATGGAAATAGTTGATCTGCTGTGGCGACCCCAAACGGGAGCAGCCGAAAGAAGAAGTGACTAGCAAAAGAGGATATCCTAAAGTTACAAAGTTAGATCAGTATCATTCAAGGTACAAACTTCAGGTGAAGAGAAACAGTTATGTACTCACCATAATGATAGAGCTATATAGTCGGACTTTCGTCCAGTTCATCACATCGGTTGTTGGATCTGATCAGATCCGATCTTGGCACCATTTCTGAAGCTTCACAGATCCAGAGCTCTGACTACTCCCTTACCCATAATTCCCTCCACTCCACCTTAGTACCTCAGATCGAGTTTACCCAACCAAATTGAAATTTATAGGAATAACAACACATAAAAAACTAGGTACTAACTTAACAGAACATATGAAGAAAGTTATCATAAACTGATAGGACTGCTTATAAGGTTGCAGGTGAGATCCATTTGGTCACCAGAAGCCAACAGATTTTTAATTGGAAGGGAGCAGGAGGGTGGGAGGTTGAACCGGATGAAAATCAGACAACACAGATCATTACGGTAAGTACATATCTTTCCTACCCAGTGTTGTCTATTTTCGCCGAATTCAACTCATGGGACAGACTGCCAAGCTATTTTTACCGGAGTGGAATTACTGAAGGACATTCCTGAGAATGATAAAACCAGTAGAGGAACGTGATCTAGACTGTGCATTCAATTTACAGATACAAAGTTTATAACTGTTGACCAAGCTGCAGCAACACAAATATCATGGATAGGAAGCCTATTCATAAAGGCGGTTGAAGTGGCTACTGCCTTTGTAGAATGAGCTTTGGATTTCATAAGCAGGGACACATCTTTTTTGCATAGACAAAAGAAATACAATATGATAACCATCTTGAAAATTCTACCTTAGAAACTTATTTACCTAATTTAGCTCAATCAACAATTGAGCATACTTCCTGAAGTGCTTCGTACTGTGAAGGTAGAATCTCAATAGGTGATGGACATCCAACATGTGTAGAATGTATTCCCCTTTGTTTGTATATCTGGGAAAAAACACTGGTATATCGACTGATTTATTTAAGTATGTCTCAGATGCCACCTTTGGCAGAAAAGATGCATTAGTTCTTAAAAAAAACACTGTCTTTGTAAAAGACTAGGTAAATGGATTTGAAAAAAAAAGACTTGTAACTCTAAGATTTGTCTGGTGGATATAATCGCTACAAGAAGAACCTGTCTTCCAATAGAGAAATTTCAAGTCTACTATTGCTGCTGGCTCAAAAGGGGATTGCGCTAATGCTTGAGGCAAGATAGTTATATCCCATGGAGATACTGGATTTCTGGTCAGAGGGTGTAGAAGGAATGTTCCCCTCAGAAAAGCTTTGGCTACTTTGAGAGATGCTATTTCAGTGTCATTCTGACCTATGTAGAAATTAGAAATTGCATCCATATGCACCTTGATAGTGAAAAAAAAACTAGCACCACTATGGAAAGTTCAGACAGAAACTCTAATATTGAATAAATGGGGGGTGAAAAAGGGTCTATACTTTTTGACATAACCCAGATGGAAAAACTTTTACACTTGCTATGGTGAACCTTTTTTGTAGAGTATTTTTGGGAAGCTGAGCTAATCTGAACAACCGATGCTGGGATCCTGGCATCTCTGGCTAGAGTCAGAAATGGAAAAAATGAGCAGTTAGTTTCATGGACTTTTGGTCCAGAAGAGGTAATACCCAGGTGAGTAAAAAGATTGGGACACTGATCCAACATCCATGGTGGATGTAACTAGTATAAGCTACAGAAAAGGGAATCATGTTTGTCGGGGCCAGAAAGGAGCAATGAGGATCATTCTGGTCTTGCACCTTCTTGCTTTCTGAGTAAATATGGTCATTAAGGTCAATGAGAGAAATGCATAAAGGAGACTCAAGGGCCAAATGTGGACCAGAGTGTTCCCTGGTGTCTTCCCCTGCAGAAGGATCAGGGCAAAGTAACTTCTGCACTTTTTCAGGTAAGATGCATAGAGTTTTCAGCAAGGTTGGCCCCAGCAGGTGAAAATTAAGGCTGCCACTGTTGGATTGAGGGAGCAATTGTGAGGCATTAAAATGGCTCTCAGCTAATACACTATGTTCCTGGGACATACGTCTCTGTCAGAAAGCAGTCTGAAGACACTGCCCACTTCCATACTCTCATGGCTTCCTGATAAGGAGGGTACAAGTGGTCTCCTCCTTGTTTGTTGATGTACCAAACTACTTCCATGTTGTTTCTGTCTGGGAAGAAATAACACTCTTGGGGAGGACGTCCTAAAAGGCCTGCAATGCTAGGAGGACTGCTCTCATCGCCAAGATACAGATGTGAAGATTAGCCTCTAGATGTGACCAAGAACCTTGGACCATTCTATCTTTGAAGTGACTACCCCACACCAGAGAAGGGAAGCGTCAGTGGTTACAACAGCCAGAGATTGATCTGTGTAAAAGCTATAATATTCAGTCCCCAATGGAGACCTTATCCACCAACTGATATGATCCTTACATATTTGAAGAATATAAATCTTGGCATGTAATGAATGAATGTTTTGAGACCACTGAATAGAAACAGTCCACTGGAGTACTCTCATGTTCAGTCTGGCTAGTGGAACTGGCATATCTGTGGAGGCCATCAGACCTAACAGTCGGAGAATTAACTTTTCTGGGGTGAAGGATGCTGAAGTACTTGCGCAGCTGTCAGACGAAGGAAGAGTACTCTAGTTTTCAGTAATTCAGCAAGATGTAATGCTCTTTTCAGGTGGCATCCAATGAACTCCATCTGTTGTGTTGGAACTAGGTGACTCGGGTAGATTTACCTTAAATCCCCCGATTTTTCATGAGGTGGCACAGAAGTCCCATATGATGCAACGGCAGACCCCTGGAGACAGCAGCAAGGACCCAATCAATCAGATGAAAGGAAAGGCAGTGTTCTGAATTGTTAATGACCGACTCCCAGCAGGAAATAAGAAATCTCCTGGAACACTTCTCTATATTTATATGACTGTATTTATCCTGGAAATCTATAAAGCACATCAAATCATTCTTCCTCAGAAGAGGCTATAAGGAATGAATCATGGCCATCTGGAATTTTGTGCATCTTACAAACTGGTTTAAATTACTCTGATTCAGGATGTCTTCCTGGGTACTAACAAGAACAAGGAATATACTCCAGACACTAACTGGTCTTGGGAAACTGGCTGGATGACGATCTTCTAGCAGCCTGGAAAATTCTGCTGCTGTGGGATACGTCTGACTGCATGGAACATTGAGAACTTTCTTATTTTTTGTTGGGGGAGAGGAAAAGGGAATTTAATAGCCTCTGGATATTATTTTGAGCAACCAAGAATCTGAAGTTATGTCTTGCCAGGATAGTGGGTGCATGGATGAACACTGCCACCCCCCCCCCTGACTGCCTCCAAAGTGCAGCAGTCGGGCAACCATTTAGGAGCACTGGTAGGGCTTTTTGATGAAGGGACCATGAAAGCCCTTATTGTGTGGTCTGCCTCTGTCTCCTGGGTGATATCTATTAGAGTTTCCACTTCCTATACCATGAAAAAAGTGTCCCCAGGAATATCATGACAATGAAATGATTTCCAGAACTGCATCTTCTTGTCACCCTTCCGATTCCTACAGAAATCTTTTTTGGGGGAGGAAAAAATGGATCCCCATAGCACAGAGAGTTTTACCATCTACTTGGCTCTTGGTTAACATGTCCTTTACTTTTGGCCCAAAAAGTGTGGAACCATTAAATGGGGCATTAATGAAGGATGTCCTGAAGCATTCCCCGAAATTGGAAAGGTACATCCAGGCATGCCTGTGCCTGCTGCCTTAAGCTGTGCCACCATCTGCATTAGAGAACAGTCGCATGGTCAAATTTGATGTAGACAGAAGAAGAGAGCTGGGATCCCACGGTCTTTTGAGCATCCGCAAGCAGTTTATCAGAGAGAGACTTGGTGATCTCTTTGGTCATATCTCTCCGGAAGCATATGACATGAGCCAAATAGTTTAGCATTCTCAGGGCTAAAGTCGTTAAAGCATATGTCTGTTTCTCAAACTTATCCAACACTCCAGACTCTCTGTTAGGGGGCTGGACAGAGAAACTTTCTTCTGATAATTCCTTCTTGTTGGCTGCCTCTACCACCATGGTATCTACTGGTGGACCTCTCCTCCAATATTTTTTATCCTTAGATGCTGCCAAGATTTTATGTGGTTTCTTTGTTCCTTCCATGCCTTCTGATTCATGAGGTCAATAAGAGGATTGATGGGTGGTATTTCCCACAATGAAGTTATGCCAGAACTAAAGGATTCCAAGAACATGGCCCCATCTGACAAAGGGCTATCTACGGACCATCCCACTTGTTGTTTCACCAATTCGAGAATCTCAAAGGTGACATCTTCCAAAGGGGATTGAAAGGAACCTTCACTTTCATCCAAATCCATGTCTTTAATGAAAGACTTCAGGATGAGCCAATATGCTTCCATTTGCACATCTGCTTCCTGTGAACCTGTACTGATGAATGATTAGACTGGGAGCTCACAAAGTAAGCAGTCTCAGATGCCTGTGGTTCCCAACTGTCCCTATCGGACCGAATAAGGAGGAGAAGCAGCAGAATTTCATTGAGGTTTTGATGGAACTGAGCTGAGGGGCAATGCCTCTTTTTTTTCAGTACAGCCAAAACCGTATCAAAGATCTTGAAGGTTGAAGCTGCAATCGGTCTCGTATGAGGTCTCCTGTCCAAATAAGGTGACCTCCCAGTGCCCCGTCTAATTTCTCACAAGCTATGTTACAGTTACATTCAACCAAGTTTGCCACCACCTAGTTAAGTACAGCCTATAGCCCTTATTAGATTACAAGTACCTCAAGCAGTGAATTGATTGAACTGGAGTAAAACTAATATCCGAGTGGTTAAGGATACATACACACCAAATCCAAGGCACACACCAATTAAGAAGAAAGCTAAGCAGTCCTGAGGAAGTTTTATACAAAACTGCCACAGATTTTAGATGACACCAACTCAGTGATTTATCCTTCTACTATTAATGCAATTAAGGCACCTGTGATTGTTTTTTTTTTTTTTTTTTTTTTTTATGTATAAAATGGATAGGCCACTCCAATGCCAACACAAATGACCAGGTTAATGGAAACTCTACTTGCCCACTCACATAAGGGAACTGGACGATACCTTATGATTGAAATAATTTTGTGGTCATATGAGAGACCTGGGTGGACTGCTACTGTACTTTTACAATTAAATTTAATTGTGTAAATTTATTTAAATGACACTGTACTTCATTACAGATTGCAAAATACTTTTTTTAAATGGCAATAGCTGGTGTTAAGTTAAAAAAAGTTGCATCAGAAAGAGTTAAAAAGAAATGCAACCCTATACAGTGTAACCCACCCCCCACTCACCCAGGTTTACACCCTCTGTGACATCAGGGAAGGACCAAGAACCTATAAACACACCCACCATGACATAATGGGAGGCAACAACCTTAAGACCTGCCTGCACTTTTGGCAATAAAAAGTCAAGACCTGGCAATGATCACTCAGTCATCTAAGCAACACATCTGCAGAATAAAGATTCTTCGAATTTTAAAAGCGAGTGTATCTTCAAGATTTAGAGACAGTTTAGATGACCACATTTCCTCCTAGAACAAAGACCCACAGCTTCTACTACAAACAAGGAGGGCTGACCACTACCAACTACCACCACATCAGTAGCAAGGCTATAATGCCTTCCACATATTTAGACTAGCTACTGCACAGAAAGGGACAAAAGGTGGAAGTGTCTCAATGTTCATCAAAAACAGTCAAGAGTGGTCAAGCAGTAGGATGTACTTAAATTTCTTAGTGTCCAACTCACCATAAGCAAAATCCCATACCATTTCAGTGCAAAGTGTAGGCTCCCTCTATGACCCAGGATACCCATATACTGCACACCTAAATAAACTGGAGTCGCTGTGCATTGAGGCCAACACTATATTCCTTCACCCTACCCCACTATAAAATGTGAAAGATGCACAACTTCCAATATGCAGGCCCAGAGATTTCTAGACTTTACCAATGGGACCACCCATATGGAGCCAGAAGATACAACAACTTAGTGACCAATAGATTTATATCGATTTCATACCACCTTCCACCCAACACCTCTCAAAAATACCCTCAGTCATAACTTCCCATGACTATTACTAGTGAACAAGTCCTCAACGTGCTTTCCAGGGCAAAAATGTACTGCATCTATGGGCCATGGTAATATTCCAGGCAGGATATCTCCTGGATAGCATGAAACATGGCCCATCAAACCCTCTAAAATCACTGTTCAACTTTAGCCAACAAAGTGGCTTTGTACCTAGCAAATGGAGGACTGCGACAATTCTCCCTCTGCACAAGGGGGTGCTATCTACTGACACTGGTATTTACAAACCAATAAGCCTGATTAGCCTCACATGTAAAGCCATGGAAAAAAGTATAATGCATATTTTAGGTAAAGAATTAGGAAACCTTCTGATACTGGGTCCAATAACAAATGAAAACGAAGCAATGAACACCAAAGCAATACTTCCACTATTAGAAGAACCAGACCGTTGGAAGAACGATGAAGTGGAAAAGACTTTATTGCTCTTGTCTTGTAAAAAAACAACATTAAAAACTTCGCTATTCAGCAAAAATCTTTCATTTATATCAGAAAAAACAGTTGAAATCAAGCGCTTTCACTTGGTCTCAATACCAAGTTTTATCAAGATAAAATGTATGCTGAATAGGGCTATTATTATAGGGCTCACCTACCACCATGTGACAACAGGTAATAATTACGCTTTAAAGCTATACATTCATTAGCTGGCCTGACTACACTTCATTTGAAACATTATGCCATTACTATGTATTACATTAATGTTCATATAAATAAAATATAGAAAGTAGAACAAAAATTATTACAATATTTTTTGATGTTAACCTTATTAAAATATTAAAATATTTGATTCATATCTTATATCCTATAATAAAATTCAGTTCCCTTTATACCTTTCACCCTACTAACTTGGTTATATACCACAAGTATCTACTTCACCAAATGTATACATAAATATATATATATATATATATATATATATATATATATATATATACAAATATATAAAAAATATATGGATATTTCAATATATAAATAAACAAATATTTCTAAAAATATTCTTAAAAATGTTTTTAAAAATGCTCCCTGAAATACTTGTTAAAAACCAATATATTATTGCAAAAAATAGCGTATTTTATATTATATTACATTAATGTATATAAACAAATGGCATACTAAAAACAAGATCAGATGATTAACAATTTCTATACACAATACATCCACTTACTTATATACTCACAATCTAGCCATTCTTAATTTAAGAACACTTTTTATGTTTATATTGTCATTCAAACCTGGACTAGTAGCAGCATCTAATTTAAGCTGCCACAAGAGTTCCTTATATTCTAAACGTGTTTCCCAATCACCCCCTCTACCATCCATTTGTACTTGTTCTAACACAATAAAATTTATACACATTTCTGGGCATGAAGTAGAATGTTTGTAAAAAGCATTGGTTTCTTTTTTTCGAGAAACCTCATACAAATGCTCGTAAATTCTCTTTCTTAATGATCTCTCTGTTTTACCAACATAAAAACTAAAACACTTTGTGCAATAACCCAAATATACTATTCCTTGTGTTGCACAGTTCGCATAAATGTTGTCTTTGAAATGAAAGTTCCTTGAAGGAATATATAAAGAGCCTCTGTTTGAAATAGATGTGCACTGCTTGCACATTCCACATTTGTAGGTACCTTTTTTCAAAGGGTTGGAGCTCAGGTAAATACATATAGGAATGTCCATGCACAACCTCTCACTGAACCATTGAGAAGGAGTGAAAGATTAGCTGAAAAAAGTAGAAAGAATTCCCATCAGGATTTTCACTTTCCCCAGGACAGATTAATGG